>NC_000074.6:32387178-32687178 GCF_000001635.26 Mus musculus
CAGTTATCCAGAGCTGAAGGAGAATGGGGGAACATACAAAGAGGTAAGAGTAAGCCTCAATGTGATATAGCTCAAATATCCTTCATTGGCAAGACATCAGCAGTGTCCACACTGAACAGAGGTAGGGAATATAGTCTAGACATGTTCCCCCTACCCTGAAGAAACTAGGGTATGTCCCATAATGACTTTAAAGTGTATTTTTTTTTTTTTTTTTTTTTTTTAGAATTAGAAGAAAATGTGTCCAGGAACTGGGAAAATCAAATCACTAGACATTTGTTTGGAAAGCTTCCTAAAGGTATATTTTATTAGCGGTTTGTCTATGGGATTAGGTCCTCTGGTATTAAGACTAAACATGTCTTAATATGTCATATACTATTAATTTTCATATGAATGCCACTTAAATGCCTGGAAGAATACTAGTTCATATTATACATTGAAAAGTTGTGTTTCTATTTTCCTCAAACTGTCTTTAAAACTATTATAGATAATAGTTATAAAAACTGAACTACTCATGAATACCAAAGTCAAATTATTTCCTAGATTAAAAACATAAATAGAAAAACAACAAAACAAAACAAAATGCAGGAGAAAGCTAACAAAAGTAGGGTGAGTTCTGAACTGACTTTGTGAGCATGTGTGTGTATATGTGTGTGTGTTATATTTAAACACGGGTTCCCATTTCAGCTTAGCTTGCTAGCTAGCAAATTTCTGGGGTCTGTGTATTTCCATATCTCTATTCATAGGTTTCTATGTGTACACTAGGGATTTGAACTCATGCTCTCTTACATGTACAGCAAGCAATCTTACCCCCTGAGCCATTCCTTCAGCTTCTTCTTTCTGATTGTAGAAGACATGTTTGAGAATTTTATATATTTGAGAGCAGAGAAATTAATCAAATATGCCTTGAAGGTAAAGTCTGTAGAAACAAACCCAGGAAATGTAAAGAAGCAAAAACTCAACTGGGGCTAAGTGTGTCATATTGAGGGCAGAAATAAGGTGCAGCACACCTGAGAAAACCCCCTCCTAAAGTCACACAGAAGACCCCCAGAGGTCCCAGGAACCTCTAAGATGAGCAAGTTAAGTGGTAAAGAGATGGAAGAGAAAGAGAAGCAGTATGGTATGTGCACAGTGAAGAAAGATGGAACTGGAGACTCAGGGTAGTGAGGAGTAGGTGGACGGGAATAGCATGCAAAGCCATATAAGGTCATAGTGAGGTTCTGACCCATGCTGCCACCAAGGGCCATGAGTGGATCCATGGTCCTGCCGTAGTTGGGGGTCTGTGTTGATGTCTATGGCCCATGTGACCACATAAGGCCATATGGATATCCCTGGTCTGGGCTGCCACCTGCAGCCATGTTGATATCTGCAGGGTATGCAGAGTTTTCACTGTCCCTCATACTGGCTGCAGCACTTGGCACTCCTGGGCAGCATAGTAGAGCTGGCCCCGGTGACAGAGGCATGGGTGAGCTGTCCCTGAAGACATAGAAGCAGGAGAGCTGGCCCTGCCCCTCGCCTGGGCAGTGCTAGAGAGCTGGCCCAGGAGGCATAGGTATGGGAGAGCTATCAGGCTGAACAACTAACTCAGCTACCACTCAGGTCCAGTGTTAGAACTTTGAGTTGGCCCACCCCATCTAAGAACTACTGGACTGCATGAAGAGGGTGTTCCTCCAGAGCCAAAGCCGTGAGATCTCCAAGTCACAGGGCAACAACCGCATATCCAAGAGGAGTTCCTGTGAGGATCCAATACTGATAGAACATCAGAAGCCAGAGGCCTTAAACCAGACCGATGACTCACTGCAATGAACATTTGCAAGAAGAGCTCTTTGGGCAAAAGGGTTTACTGTGTGATACACTGAGACATACTGGACTTTCCAAGGCAAGATGTTTGTTTGTTTGTTTGTTTGGTTGGTTGGTTGGTTGGTTGGTTTTTGAGAGGAAAGTTGTACAGGTTAGGGCAGGGAGATGAGTGGGATTGGGGTAAAATTCACAAAGAATCAACAAAAAGTTGAAAAAAAATGTCATATTGAATGAGCAAAATCATTCATTCATAAAACACATGTGAAGGCAGGCACGATGCAGTGTATGGCTGTAATGCCAATACAGGAGAAATTGAGGCAAACAGCTCCCAAGTTTGAGATCAGCGCGGGCTGCATTTCCAGATGGGTCTTAAAAGTAGTAGGAGATAATCATGGATCACTGTTGTTGTCTCTCAGAGGCATCCTGGTGGCTGATTTCACTGGTTGTACCAGGCCTACAGTAGTCAGCTTCAATCCCATCATTAGGAGATGAAACAAACAGTACAAAGTAGGGAATGAATTCTATTAATGATGACAACTCCCCAGCTAAAACAGCATGCCTTCCTTCTTACTCTCCACTGTCATTTTAATACAAAGTTGACAGAAGAGGGACAATAACGTAAGTTCTCCATTTAACATGTTGAGTTGACGATTTTGTGAGTCAGCCATTAGAAGGGAAACGTAATATTTTCTCTGACGTGGACATATAGGGAACATAGTGACAGTTGAAGGATAGTGAGCCAATTTCACCAATTACCCAGGCCTGATAAAGTTCCGTGTTGTCCAAGCACCTGAGTTGGGGTACAGATTTACTTTTTGTTATAAGACATTTAATCAGCTCAAGGGGTAGTAGGAACCTCCATCCAGGAGGGTGGCTCTCTCTGGCCTCACACTTCTAATTGAAAACATGGTAAGCACTGAGACTTCCCCCAAGCCATTTCCCCCAAATAGCTCCTCAGTGTATTGTTACAACACATACATCTCACCAGTCTACTTGGACTCTGAATTGTAGAAATCTGGGGCTCATTCCCTAGAGACTGAAGGACAAAGGCAATTTTAAGACAGAAGAAGGGACAAAAATTAGGAGATAGATACTTGACCACAGATCCAAGCTGTTGTAAGCTTTAGCTTGTGTATGTATCAGTAGACAAATTATCCCTTCTTAGATAGTCTGAATATGTAGTAATTGATGTTTGAAATACTGTAGGTCATAGATATTAGATGAGTCAATATTATTTCTTTGGACACTGATGTGGTGGTTTGAATAGGAATGGCTATCATAGGCCATTTGGATGTGTGGTCATTAGGGAATGGTGCTACCTCACAGGGATTAGGAGGTGTGGTCTTCTTAGAGTCAGTATGGCTGTGTGGAGAAATTGTGTCACTCAGGGTGGGCTTTTGGGTTCCAGAACCTGAAGTCAGGCTGTGTGTGTGTGTGTGTGTGTGTGTGTGTGTGTGTGTGTGTGTTACCATGCTTCTAGCTGTGCTGATAATGAACTAAACTGTAAGCTAGACCCAACTGAATGCTTGTCTTTATAAGAGTTGCCATGGTCATAGTGTTTCCTCACAGTAGTAGAAACCCTAAGTAAGACAACCGTTTTTCAAAACTCATGAAAAGGAACATTAAAAGAATTCTAAATGACTCTGAAAATTCCCTTACATTATAGATAAGAGGGAGATATTGGAGATAACTTGCTTTCTCAGCAGACCAGATAAACTGTGTGATGAGAAACTCAAAACACAGACCTTCCAGTTCCTGGCCCCAACACAGAGGGCCATATTGAATTTGACATAGCAGGCTCCATGGCCTTGACTGATTCTGATGCTTTGACAAACTGGTCGTGTGAATCTGAGCAAGGTGTTTGCCTTCTTGATTTGTCTGCTCAACTAGAGAATGAGGATAATCATTGAAGCTCTCTATCCCCACAGGGCTACTGTGAGGAGTCAATGAATCAGACAATGGAATCCTATGTAACTGTTAGTGGGTTCTGCACCATTTCACTGTGGTGAGTGGCAAGCATTATCCGTTGTAAGAGTAGAGGTGTACATTTGTCACATCAGACACTGAAAACCAGCCACAAGATGGGAGAGCCCAGGATGCTGTCACATCAGCAGGTGGGAGCCTAGGGTGCCTGCTGTCAGCCCCGGGAAGATTTTAATGTCTTCAGGAAACATCAAACAAAGGGATTCATATAAATCTTGGCATTCTGCTGTCCCTCTGATTATTGGTTCTCTGGATATGGAAGGACTCATTTGGGTTTATTTTCCTGAAAAGGTAAAGAAGTTAAATATTCTTTTGTCCAATCCTTTGCTCTTCATGGCCATTATCACATGGTTAATAGCACCACTTATAAGTACGGTAGCTGTGGAAAAGAGAGAAGTCGCACAATTTTGGTTCTTCCTTTCTACCAGCAGGTGTTAGGAAGCTGATAATATTTGTTAGTTATCAATGTCATGGCTCCTGGGGAGCCTTTTGATGCTTTTGAAAAGGAGGTGGGACAGAAGTTGTCCTTCATGTGCTGATGGGAGAGGTGCTTTCTCTCCTCTCTTCCTGCATACCCCCAGATTTGGGAAGAAACCTGTCTGTCTTAGAGCACTCAGTCACAGGAAAAGATGCTGCAGGGACAGATTTGCTATGACTCATAGGAAAATAAAATGTAAGTTTAAAAATGCTTCAGTTCCTTGGACTTGCTTGCCTCTTTTCTCAGCCAAGGAGGGTGACTCAGGCTGTGCCTGGCTAGGTATAATCAAACAAATGTAAGGCCATGGTTTGGCCATTTGAATACACCCTGACATAACTATATGGAACTATTTTAATGAGTTCAAGTGAGTTGGAATGGTAAACTCTTTGTGCTGTCTGACTGGATAGTGTTCATATGACACGGTCTCGGACAGTAATGATAGTTACTAGGAATTATTGAGTGCTTATTATGTGCCAGAAACCCTAGATCATTGAATTTCAATTATATAATTAGACATCAGCTGCACCATGAACAGGCACACAACACATATATGTATATAGACAACTGTAAGTTTGCAAACTTATGTGGCACATGATGCATAATAATATTTGGTATTCAACTCAACACTATTTAGTATTATAAATGGAGGTTTGGACTCTTTATATTAATTTTTTGACTCATAAATGAATTGCAACTGACAACTGAAAAAAAACCCTGCTGCCTTATAATATAAATTTCGTCCTTACAGTTGTAACCTTCTAAGATACACATACAGATTCCATGCAGGATAAAGAACAATCAATCAGGGGCACTAGTTAGAAAGAGATTGGGGTCTCTAAAACGTCAAAGGGGAAACAAAAAGGGCAGTCAAGATGTTAGTGGCCTCAGGAAGCAGCTGCCCCTGAGCAAGGTAGAAGGATCAATGGAAAAGCTGCAAATAAGGAGAATAGAAGGAACCAAGTTGTCTTTTACCCATATTCCTACTTTGGCCTCCTATCCCCTGGGTTAACCTACTCAGCAATGAGTGAGTGGGACTATGGAATTGATACAGAGACCAACAGCAACAGTATCTGAGGATAAGCAATAAGAAACATGTTGACAGGACCCTGATATAGCTGTCACCTGTGAGGCTATGCCAGTACCTGCCAAATACAAAAGTGGATGCTCATAGTCATCTATTGGATGGAACACAGGGTCCCCAATGAAGGAGCTAGAGAAAGTACCCAAGGAGCTAAAGGGGTCTGTAACCCTATAGGAGGAACAACAATATGAACTAACCAGTACCCCCAGAGCTCATATCTCTAGCTGTATATGTAGCAGAGGATGGCCTAGTCTGCCATCAATGGGAGGAGAGGCCCTTGGTCTTGCGAAGATTCTATGCTCCAGTATAAGGGAATACCAGGGCCAGGAAGCAGGAGTGGATAGGTTGGGGAGCAGGGGGAGTGGGGAGGGTATAGGGTATTTTCGGAGAGGAAACTAGGAAAGGGGGTAAAAAGCATTTGAAATATAAATGAAGAAAATATCTTAAGAAGAGGAAGAGGAAGAGGAAGAGGAAGAAGAAGAAGAGGAGGAGGAGGAAGGAGGAGGAGGAGGAGGAGGAGGAGGAGGAGGAGGAGGAGGAGGAGGAGGAGGAGGAGGAGGAGGATGTGAAACAGTTTCACAGTCAGGGAAGCTTCCTTGGTAGGACCTGATGAGTTATGCAATACACAAGCCTCCCCCCTCTCCCCACACACAGGGCCCCATAACTCGTTTGATACTCTAGGAAATAGAAGATCTGAAATTCTCCATGTCTTCCAAACAAAAGGACCTGTATTCATTTGGGAGTAATTTGCACCACTAATTAAGTTACAATGTGAAACATTGTTGTTCTAGTCATACTGAGTGTCCTGTGTCTTAGATAGTTTAAGTGACTTAAAATAGGTATCCTGGAGGCAATGTATATGATCAAAATACATTGTATGAAATCCTCAAAAGAACTAATTAAAAAAAAACCAAAGGAATATTTGAATAAGTTCTAGTATGAAAGGCATTATCAACATACTTGATGAGAAATAAACATGCTGAATGACTAGAAGGACAACAGGAAGGGATGGGGATAAAGGAAAGAAGGAAGGAGAAAGAAGGGGAGGAGGAAGAAGTCTCTTGGATAGACAGGTCTATTCAGACACAGGGCTCATGGGACTCTGACAATGGATAGGGTCTGACAAGCTTACTTCATTTGGTGGGCATGGCTACTAGAGTCTCAGGCTGGTTACCTCATCCAAGTAGAGTTACCTCCCTTTTTCTCTAAACCTCACTCAATCATATGACCAGTTCAAAGCAGCCTCTGCGCTCAGCAGAGATGATTACGGCTTTGGGGCCACCTGAGAGCCTCTGTACCAGGTCACCTGGAAACCTTGCCACAAGGACAGGAGATCCTTTGCCTACTGCAGCTAGTGGTCTAGGGAAGTATTCATACGTGGAATGCTCTCACCTGATACAGCTGTCATAGTAGGGAGTGGGGGTGGAACTCACTGAGAGGGCCAGACTGACACAGGAGACCAGGAGAGTGGGCAGGGGCAGCCAGGAAAAGGGTAAGCTGAGTACTGAGGAAGGAAAATTATGGGACTCCCAAAAGTGGATCCTGGAGGATATAAATCCAAGGTCTATCTCCCATTCAGTAAGCCATGAACCTCTTCTACCCACCTACATAACTAAGAAGCAGAGAGGAGGCTGTGCACGTAGATCCCCTCCGTTTTACACACCTTTCCCCACAGCTTTCGTCAGAAAGATTCCCAATAATCCTGCCCTCCCACCTCATGCCACAGAGGGTAACAGCTTTGAGGGATTTGTGAAGACTTCCTGAGAGCAAACAGGAATTCTCCCACTGCTTCTGCTGAACAAGCAGCTCCCCCTTTCTCCTTAAAATCTGCTCCACAAAATGCATGGGAAGAGGAAATAAAATGTATGCCGAGTGGACTTCAATGATCAACTCTCTCATCAGGTCTTCTGAGTGGACTGAACAGCTGATTTCTGTTCTACCACAGCTTGCCCTTTCCCTCTTGGTCCAGACTTTTAGACACAAAAGTTTCCTATAATAAAATCTCCACAGTTCCATTTCCCTGGATAATTCTGGTTTTACTAACACTTGATTTGGGAATGAAGCCAAGCTAGTTGACAGGAGTTATTTCTGAGGGAACACACTTCAGTCAAAGGAGCATCAATGTGAGGGTTGTAAATTCTCTATGAGGTGATGATGATGGGCACTTCCAAGAAGAGGATGCTCAAAGATCTCTGCCTCTCATATTGCTTACGATGGCTTGAGGAAGCAGTTTCATGAAACTAGAAAAGAGTATATTCACCTTCATGTCACAATATAAAACATTACTAGTTAATTATTATTATCACCACCTGTATTTCATTGTGTGCACTTGTGATCTGAGCACATAATAATATCCTATGTATTGGCTCCCTTCTAAGCATTGTCTAGCCATACAACCAGGAAGTTCTAATCAGCAGCCTCTATAACCAGTGCTGGGTTACAGCTTTAAGGCCATTCCTAGAGCTGTTGCCCCATGTCATCCCATAGCTTCTTCTATTATGAAGCAAAGCAATGAAGCTCAATGTGACCTCTGCAATTAATTCTATAGCAACTCTAGATAAATAAGGAACTGTATCTGAAGAGTGCCTGAAAGTCCAGCTGATCATAGATCCTTCCTTCCACTTCCTATTCTTATCCTGGGATAAGATCTTTGGCTCCTTTCCCATGTGAACTTTTTGTAAGTCTACATCAGACATTCACTTGACAAACACTGTTTACCAGACATGGTCTCTACCTCTCAGGGTACAAAGCCTTTGGGATTATTAACAACTGTCACACAGTGTGAGTCCTCGACAAGACACGAGGCAGGAAAGGAACAGCTAGCAAGCCTGCTAGCATAATGAAGACATGACCAAGAAGAAATAGGTGTTTCTTGAGCACTGACAAGATGGACCAGAAGGTCATCCATAAAATTATCATCACTAGCAGAAGTAAGATAACTCAGAGAAACTTGAGATAACTCTCCTAAGGATGTGGATCCCGAGCTTAGTCATCAAATTGCCCTGGTCAAATGGGAAACTGAGAATGGAATATCCCAAACTGCCTGTCAGCAGGATAACTTTCACTAAAGGTTTTTCACTTCAGAATTACTAGCAGATCTTCATTGTTATCTTCTGCTTTTTTATGTCATTCCTTTAAATGTCTCTGCATACTATAGTATCTAATTATAAGAACTGCCTTAAGAATAAAGAAAGGGAACACAAAGTTAGGTGGGTAGGAAGGTACGGTGGATTTGGGAGGAGTTGGGGGTGTCTGAATATGCCGAAAATAAATTGTATGAAATTTTCAAAGACTTAATATAATATTAGTTTACAAAAAGAATCATTTTGAGACCAGGATTATAACCTTTAAAGGGTTATGTTTGTGGACATTTGTGATAATCAGACAAGTTTTAGAAATATGCATTATTCTGCGCTCGCTCTCTCTCTCTCTCTCTCTCTCTCTCTCTCTCTCTCTCTCTCTCTCTCTCTCTCTCTGATGAGACAGACATTATGACTTGGGGTAGTGAGAGTAGAGACCAGGGGTCAAGGTAGAGGTCACAGTAAGCACAGTGAGAGATGCAGAATCAAGGTTTGGTTCAGTTCCCAGATGAGGCAGTTCAAAGGGAACTGTCAGCTACACTATTCAACTCAGATCAGCCACGTAAACCGAGGGGACTCTGTTTGATCACATTGTAATGTTGCTTCAGAATGAAGAGATGTCTTAAACAGAGAGCATGCTCTTGTTCAGGGTCATTGTTGAAAAAAAGGGAAGACAGATTCTCATCTTGTATTCACCAGCACACAAAAGAGCAGAGGTCTCTCACAAAGCAATTCTTCAGGAGGAAAATAACTGGTGTTCTCAGTTGCTCCCCAGTAAGTTTGTTTCCTTTCTTGTGGTTTCCTCTGTTATCACATTCATAAAACAATGTCAATGTAGTCACTCCTCCTACCCATGCCTGTTCTGCAGCCTCTTCTTTCCTTTGACCTACTTTGGCCATTTCTTGTCTGACATCTTCTCATTTTCAGGATTCTGAGAATCGTCTCATACCTGCCCATTTGGATAAACAAGCTCTGAAGAATGTCCAGCATATTTTAGAGGAAAACAAAACACCTGATGATATACAGTCACTATGTCACACTTAGCATGTTTCAAATGATACAGCGGCTCTGCGAGTCCTCACAGTCATTCTCCATCATAACAGAGTGAGTTCCACTGCACTGGGGAGAAAGCCTACCTTGACTCAGGGAACAAGTACCATGTGTCTAAAGGTCCACAACTAGAGACTAAAAGGGGGGGCATATTTTAACAATGCCACCTTGGCCATGGCAGATAGTAAGCAAGGTAATGTACAAGCCCATCATTTTTCCTTATTACTTAGTGACTGAGGATTTCTGCAGAGAAGAGTCATATTATTAATGCATATATATCTAGTTGGTGTCAAATACTTTTGAATGTTGGAAGTTTCATTTTCCCTGTGAGCTTCTTTGAATTAATAGTGAAGCTTTAGGGAGCCAATCCTGGGAACATGCCCAGGTACTAACTACAGGCTCCTGGATACAATGTCACATTTCTATTTGACTTGATGGTGAGGCTAGTTTTGGGGGCTACCTGAGGTCCTGAGGTATGGCTCTAAGTGAACTTCCATATGTAATGGAAAGAACATGTAATTATGAAGAAAAGGTTTTCATCCAGGTTTTGCCTCCTGCAAAAAGCTAGCTGCCCTGGCCTTGGATTTGTCTATTGGTAAAGTCAATGTTTTGGACTAGATGATCACAAAGGTTCCTTATAATGCTAGTAATCTTTTAAATAAAATTCTAACTTATTTAAACATCAAAATTCATTATTGTGTGTATACTCATGTGTGCGTGCGTGCCTCAGCACACTTGGACAGAAGACAGTTCTGTGGCAATAGTTCTTTCCTTAAACATTTATGAGGGATTCAGCAATCAAATTTAGGTTGCCCCATTTGCCTGGTCAGTGTTTTACCTAGTGGGCCACTTTTTGGTCTTTACATTTAGTAAGTTTTCTCTGGAATCCCAAATCAACCTGTATAGGGAGCTCAACTCTGTTCCCATAAGTCATGATCCAGTAGCTCTCTGTATGATGGAGTTCTTTGGAAAAAGATGGAAAGTCAGGAAACAAGGTAAAAATATGCTTGAGGTTCGACCACATTGCTCAGGACATCCCAACTGCCCTACGAGTACAAATAGCTATGATGCACACAGAACCCCTTCATCTTTGTGTTTCTGCCAAGATCACTAACTTTGCCATAGTCCCAAAAGCAATGTAACCAAGCAACCACGGTTGGAAATTTCCAAATTGAGAACGGAAGTAAGTCCTTGCTTCTTACCAGCTGTGTCAGAGGTCTTGTCACAATGATCAGAAGGGTAATACAAACATTGTTGTAAGCTACCAGTATTAGTTTGTCTTCTCACTAACTTGCTGCCTTAACACAACATGAATCTATTACCCCAAAGATATGCAGAGGTCTGGTGTGGGTCTCAAGAGGCTAAAATCAGGGTGCAGTAATTTTTTTTCTGCAAGTTCTAAGGGGGAACATTTGCTTGCATTTTTCCAGCTTGTAGAGTTGCCATGTTCTTTGGGTAGTAAAATTCCTTTCTCCATTTTCCTAACCAGAAATGGAAATATTCTTTGAACCTTCTAATTGGTCTCCTCCTTCTATGATTAAGGGACTTTAGAATTACATTGGGCTAACCAAGGATATTCCAAACTTTCATCTCTATTTTAAGGTCAACAGATGAGTAATGTTATGGTCTGAATGTGTTCTATCCATAATCCAGATGCTCCCAGTGTGAGAGAATCAAGACTTGGGGTCTTTGAGGAATGATCAGGCTATATAGGCTGCTCCTTGTGAGCAAGATTATGGTGCATATAGAAGCTTTCATGCAGCATTTGGCAGCTCAATCTTCTGTCACGTGAGGATGTCATGATCTTCCTTGCAAATCTTCAGTTTTACTAGACTCTGAGGAAATAAATGTTTGTTCTTTGTAAATTACCCTAACTCCAATGTTTTGTTGTGGCAATACACAGGGACTAATACTACAACCCTGATTCTACTTATAACTGAAACCTCCATTGTCAGGTAATAGAGCACATTCCCAGGTTTCAGGTAACAATGCATGAACATCTTCAGGCAGCTGTCTTTCTGTATTCTACAGAATTTTCTGGCATTGAAAATTTTACATTACTATATTCACCTAGATATGTTCATATATCATAACACTATGATAGGACAGCTTGTTGTTATCTATGATAGCAATGTCCATCAAGAAGCTTTTATAATTCATAATCTCTTTTTAAACTGTTATTATTTTACAAATACAACATATATATTTATATAAAAATCATATATATGTATATATATGCATGTATGTATAACCTTCTGGGTTTATTTGGTGTTGCTTGTGTGTACATAATTGATTTTGGATAACCAACTTCAGGCCTCCTCCCTAGGGATGGCTACTGCTTTCACTATCCCTTGGTTGTCTGTAGGTAGTTCTTTATTTAAGGATGGGGTCCTATGAGAGGGAGTAAGTGTGGGTCATGGGAGATTTGGAGGAAACAAAGGGAAGTATGTAATTGTATTTAATTGACTAATGAAAACCTCTACAAACTTGCAGTAAAAGGAGACACTAGCTTAGGGTTGAAGACTCACTCCTCTGATGGCTAGTTAGGCTACTAAGTTATATGAAAGCTAAGGCATTGTGTATGTGTGAAGAGCCTTCAGGCTGACTTTACAGGGAAGAGAGAGAGAGAGAGCCGATGCTTTCAATTGAGCAGTCACTTGAGCAGCCTGGTACCACCACTGAGATTCACAAGATCAACTGTCTCTAGAATGTGAGTCTGACTGTGATCCATAAAAGACCACACAGTTTACAAGTCACCTGTGAGGATTTCAGTGAGCCACCTTGTGCATGTTCATGGTGGTGGTGATTGCAGGCATAAATAAACTAACTAGCACTGCTATTGTTCAGCCTTTTAGATAAGAAAAGTGACTTACAATAAAAAAAAATCAAGAATGATTAACTCTAACTCTGTGGCCTTGGTACAGCTGGAGCCAAAAAAAAAAAAAATCAATATACAGAAGAGAAAGAATGTCAATATGCTTATTTTCCCCATAAAATTCCCCGGGAGTGCTGTTGGGTTTCTTATTTTTGTCTTTTAAATGTCAACTGAGAAATAGCTGTCATTTTTATCTTCTCTTTAAGTTAACTGAAAGGAAATGCCAAACAGAAGACAAATATCTACCAGCACCTAAAAAATTACTGTTACTATATGGTTTTTCCTTACTTGTCCTATTTTGAAACTAAAGATAAATCCTGAGTTATTTCGATGATAAAACACAACATATAATTGAATAGCAATTAGTCATTTTATTTTAAATGGCCTTTAACAATAATATTTTATTAATATCTAAGTGGCCTCAAAAGGACAAGTAAAGAAAGAAGAATCAATTTTTAGTCTCTCTGATGTGATTCTTAAAATAAGTGCATGGCAAATAGAAAATCCTAATTCCAGTTTTTAGAAATGTGGTAAGTGGCCGGGCGTGGTAGCACACGCCTTTAATCCCAGCACTTGGGAGGCAGAGGCAGGCAGATTTCTGAGTTCCAGGCCAGCCTGGTCTACAAAGTGAGTTCCATGACAGGCTATACAGAGAAACCCTGTCTCAAAAAACAAAAACAAAATTAAAAACAAAAACAAAACAACAACAAACAAAGAAATGTGGTAAGCTAGAGAAGCATTTTTCAACAATCAAAATTACTAATTCTAGTTTTTTATTGGCCCCTCTATTTCTGTCTTTTTCTCAGTCTCTCTCTGTCTCTGTCTCTCTTCCTCTCTCCTCTCTCTTGATGTTGCTATCATTACAAATGTGTCCCTAGCATTATCATAGTGCTAAGAAGATTCAGGTAACACAAACCACAATTCTGATGAGGGATCTTGGGCTTGCTAAGGCGCCAATGGTGAGCTTATAGGCTTCTCAGAGAACAGTAATGCCAACTGTCAGATTCATATTTTCATGTATCTTGCAACTGAACTTGACTGGTTGAATACAAGGCTACACCAGCCACCATCAGCATTTTAGAAAATGGTTCCACTCACAGGCAAGGCAAGCATGGGAAATGCTTATAACACAAGCTCCCCCCGCCCCCCAGGGAATAGAAGTCTGGAAGTTACATTTGGGAGGCTTTATGTATTTATATAGGAAAATATCTTAGGAGCAGGTATATTCATGAGTATCCTCAGTGAAGAAGTACATTCCTGATCATGCTCAAATTAAAGTCATAATTTAAGAAGATTGCAGACATATTTGGGAGTGTGCTTAGCTTAAGGTCATGTAGCATATGCCTGAAAGGTTGAAGAATGGACAGGAAATCCTTTGATCATGCACAGCTTGTATTGTAATGTTTTAGCTAAAATAAATGATATTCTAAAGGTTTATTGATATAAGAGTCTGCCCTTAAAGATATATGTGCGGCTGAGCTAACTATCTCAAGCTGAAGTCGCTCAGCGTTGTGCGACCTGAATATCCCTGCGATGCTTTCCTATGTATAGAGCTAAACATTTAAAATATATTTAGGATGAGAGAAATGGTTAAGCTGTCAACAGCACCCTCTGCTCTTGCAGAGGACCTGGGTTCAATTCTCAGCCCTCAAATGGCAGCATTCAACTATCTGTAACAACAGTTCCAATGGGTACAATACCCTCTTCCTCTATAGGCATCAGGCACATGCATGTGGTACCTAAAAGATGCATACATGAAAATCATTCATACGCATAAAAATAAATAAATCATAAAAATACAATCCATATGGTGTCCCACTGACCTCAAAATAAAACTGTAGGTAGTTATGCACACAAGCTGTCTGGCTATTCATAAAGAATTTTTGACCAGTATGATTAAATCCACATGCAAGTTAAACAGTAAGGCTCAACTCAAAGAACAAATTAAGTGTCTCTCCCATGAGCAAACTCTGGAGAAACTAAATAGATACACAGGTGTTTACGGACCAAACATGTCTGAAGTAGTTATTCAGCTTCCATGTGGACATGGAACTTTGGTGCCTTTCTCTCCAGGACTCCACCTTCCTTGTCTAATTCTAAATCCCAAGAGAGTAGTCAAGTCAGTCCCTTTGGCATAATTAATAGCACATCAAGAACTCTGCTTTATCTAGGAGATGATTAAGTTTCCAGATAAATTTCCACCATTCAAAAGAAATATGTTACATCAGAAATAGGAGAAGAGGGGGTGCCATAGAAAGTGGTCCTGCCCAAAGTCAACCAAGGGCTTAGTTACCAGCACCTAGCTTTTCGAAAAAAATATATTATCTATGATAGTGCATTCGTTATTGTTGTACATTAATTGAGTATAAATAATCAGAACATTAAGGGTTGTATTTCTATTTATAATCCTTACAAGATTTCATAGAATCTCAGTTTAAATATCATTTTATACAAAAAGAAGACATAAAGCTTTCTAAAACACTCCAGAACTGTGATAATATGTAGAATGTACAGTTGTCTAGCTCCAGAGATTAATCCCTTAGGACTACAGCATTCATCAAAAAAAAAAAAAAATTGGTCCTCCATTATTTCCTGAGAGAACTCTTTAGATGAAATCGTCCTTTGAATCTGATGTTAGTAACAGATAAAGGCAGGACAGGGCCCTAAGAGGCTGGGGTAGCAAAAATCCTATGCTCAGCTCCATCCACTTGCTTTGATCCCAGCCCCTCCCAGCTCTGCAGCAGCAATAAAGACATCTTTCCGACCTCTGATTATGTCTTCTCACGTTTATACCATTGCCTCTATGACTTTCCCAAGACAAAGTTCCAGAAGGACAGAAAGACAATAAGATTTTAGATGAAGTCCTGAAGAACTGTAGAAAGCACCTACTCCAACAGCCTTACTGTACCTGAGGGAGCAGAAGTGTATGTACCCTGAGCCAGTGAATGGCAGGGCTTGGCCTGGGGACATCTGACTTTAAATCCCATGCCCTTGGTATACCTGGTACACCACGAGAGTTGATGCTTATATGTATCGGACCTACTGATGGGGAGGGTGCTTTGTAGTTTTTTTTCTTTAACAGATTATCTGTTTCTTCCCTTTATCTTTTTCTCTTTTGATGTACATGTATGTATGTGTTAACATGGAGGGGGTGCATGCTTCTGTCTGTGTATTCATGATCATGTGTGTGCTTGAGCATGACTTCGTATGTGTGTGTGTGTGCCAGAAATATCAATCAGGTGTCTTCCTCTATTTCTCTTCACCTTATATTTTGAAATAGGGTCTCTCAATGTATCTACTAGAACTTTCTGATTCAGTTTTACTGACTGGTCAGCAAGCCTTATAGCTCTTCATTTTCCCCATAGCACTTGGCTCACAGGTATACACTATCATACCTGGCTTTTACATGGGCACTATAGATCCAAATCAGGCCCCCATGTTTATGTAGTAAAGATTTTCCTGGTTGACTCTCTCCTCAGACTCTTTTTACTTCCATTTTAAGCTACACAGTCTTTGATGGTAGAAACACCTAACTGAACACACCTGATACCCAATTGTCTTCAATTCTTGGTCAAATGCCTGAATTCAATTAAATATATATTTAAAGGCAAGAATGTTTTATTTTTCTTCAAGTCATCTGTTTAAAAAAAAGTACATTCCTAGGAGATCTAACACCTAGATGATAAACCTCTGACGACATCCAATAAGCCTAAGTTAAATGCAAAGACTTGTTCTCAGAAAGCCCTTCTCCAAAGGTTAACTGGCCAACTGAATAGCAGATCGTAGCTGAAGAAACATTTCAACTGCCCTCCATAGAAGAAAGCCTCAAAAGACGCCATCTTATCTAGTGACTGAAAATAAGAATGATCTCCATTCAGTTGGGAAGAAAAGATAACAAAAACATTCCTAATTTCTTTAGTTTGGGGGGATGTTTCAGATGTAAGTGTTTGGTTTATTTGCTTTTAATTGTCTTCTATGTTAAACACTGCATAGTTTTTGTGGGGGTAAGGATAGAGACAGATCTTAAATTTGCCTCTAGCTGAACATTGCATTTATTGCTTCCTTATGACTGACAAGTTTATTCTACTTTGTCAACAGCTGAACAGCTCACTTCTGGTTAACCACCAGTAGATGCAGTCAGAGAAAACAACACGACCTAGGTCATATTGTGTGTGTGTGTGTGTGTGTGTGTGTGTGTGTGTGTGTGTGTGCATGTAAGCAGCCTTGCATAGATAGGTACTTGCCTCAGAAATTCTATTAAGGTTTAGTAATCCCAGGCTTCTAAGGCCCAGGGTTGTGCATGTGGGGAGAGGCATAGAATCATTTGTATTGCAGATTAGCTGGATAAGACCAGAAGCCTAACTGTTTCTGTTTGCAGTTTCCTGTTTTGTTTTACATGTGCTTACAGTGGACCAAAATATGTTAGTTACACAGTTTTATATTATTCTATTTGGGGTATAATCTAATAGTCAGAAATGGGCTATCAGAAAATACCTAAATAGCACCATTATGTGTATAAATACATTGGGTAGTTCTAGTAAAGAGACTTGTCTCTTGCTCTACTTATTATGCCCCTAAAAATATGTCACTTGTACCCACTAACAAAATCACAGATTTCTGCTTGTGGCAGTAAGTTCAAAATAACAAATTATTATTGTCTTCATATTGTCCCCAAATTTTTATGACTGAGGAGCAGTGTCACCAGGTATCACAAATAACCAGATGATTCTGACCCAACTGTCAAAGACAACATTGGCAATGTCTGCTTCTGGAATATACTTGGTCACTTATGCTGGCTCTTTAAAGCTGGCCACGGCCAGATGCCTTTGCTCCAAGCATCTTTACAGTCAATGGGAAAAGGCCTATATTTGTCTGATTTTTTTTTTATATCTAAATAATAGTTTTTTGTGTCTACAGCCATGATGTGTTCATTAAAAAAAGACTTTTCTATTTTTTATAAAGATAGGCCTGTGCTATATAATGAAAAATGGGCGAGAGAGTGGAGTTCAGAAGGAGGGGGAACATGATTTGACAATAAGACTTGGCTCATTTTGCCAATTACTGAGTCTCTGGCAACGGATCTAATGATGGGAAATTCTCCTTAATCTGTAACTAAGTTTTACACTGCCAGCCTCTAGCGTGGCTGTGATCACAGGAGCTAATTACATTAAAGAGCTTTATGTATTTTAAAGTGCAATAAAAACGTTGCTTTGTGCTTATCACCATTTCATCAATGCTGTACACCGACACTTGTAGGGGTAGTGTTAGACGAAGCATGCCTGGGCTTGCTGCTGTTTCTTTCAGTATGGATTTTTTTTTTGAAAGTCAGTACAGATAGGAGAAGTGACATTATATGTAATGGAAGGAGGAGAGGTGGGCATACTAGGAAAAGAGGAAAAGATGGAGATGAACTAGGATTGAGAAGAAGCACCCCTCAGTCTGCTGTCACCCGCTGCCATCCATCCCTCTGGTTCAAGCATCCACACTCTTCATTCATACCCACAGTCATACCCACAGTAGGAGGCTGCTTCTCTCTGATGCTGCACCCCATTGAGAAAAATCTCCATGCATATCCAAGTTTTTATTTTTGCTGTTCCAGATCTGCTGAGGTTTAGGTCATCATCCTGCTGTTTGGTTTGGATCAGAACCAGCCTGGTCTCCATCTTTTTCCAGACTCTGAAGGGTTCTTACCGTCGAATTGGAACCTTTAGTCTCAGTTTCTCATTGTCGCTCCCTGGTTTACTTCAGAGTCCTGCATTGCCGCGCAACATGTTCTTTTCTATTCTTGTCCCATTCCCATCCTCCTGGCTTTGTTTAATTCCTTTGCCAGGAGTCAGGGGATTCATCCCTACATAACAGATTGGACTCCCATCTGATTCACCCAGGGCATGTTGTCTGCACACTAAAACCACTGCCCACAGACTGCCAGGACATGTTCTGAAACACCTCAAATGCTCTCACTATATACATGTAAAGATGCAATACCCCATGCATTACCAATGAGGCTTATGAATATGAATGCCAGGACCCAAGGAGGCTACCGCCCCTCATTAAGTTGAGAGTTGACAATGAAAATATTCAAGAAAGTCCAGATTGCCTTTTAAAATTTTCAAATTAGCATGCATTTCTACCTGTTTATGTTTTGTGGCCCCATTCTAATATAGTTTAGCTATTCGGAGTATAAGCAACCTCAACTTGTGGTTTCTTTACTAGTTCTGATCCAGGTGCCATGATCTCTGAGCCATCTTTGAACAGGAAACAAAAGGGAGAAGTTTACACTGGTAAAGAGGCCTGGGAGTTCAATGCAGTCTCAATAAGAAACCAGTTTGAGTGTGACGATTTTCACCAAACATTTTACATGTAACATTGTCATGCACTACATTTAAGTCTTTAAAAAGTCAGACAATGTAATGGGCTCATATGTCACAGACTCAAGACTTCAAACACCTGCAAGAAGGCAAAAGGAACAATAACATGGCATGCTTAATAATAGGGAGCCTTTTAAATCTCACTAAGGCATACTTTCAGAGATTGAGTTTAACTGCTACATACAAAACAGGAAAACCCAAAGCCCCAAACCAAGGCACATGTGTCAAGCACATCATATTCAACTCTGGATGCTGCTATGGACAGTAAATGGAGGGGATGTCTTTTAGCTTAACCTATTATTTAAATGCATCACTTTCAAACTTTATTCCATCCTGGTCACAGATAAGGCCCAGTCACCAGACCCAGCAAAAACATTTCTACCTTCACCACATCAAGAATCCTCCATCACTCTGTCTTGATCCCCAGCCTGTTTCTGCCTTAACCACATCAAGACCATCTCCATTACTTTCTTCAGATACCCAGCCTGTTTCTGCCTTCACCATATCAAGATACACTCCATCACTCTGCCCTGATACCCAACATTCTTCCTTCTTCTCACCTTTCTCATTCTTGCTCACTCTTTACGTCTTCCTCCTGTATCAGCAGTCAACTTGGGATTTTCCAAGGCTTTGTTTAGGTTTTGCTTCTACTCCCTAGCTATAGTATGAAACTGTATTCCAAAGATCTCCAATGGCAGATCTCCAAGCTAGACTCCTTTCTTCCTTGAGCCCCAGCCTTTCTAGGCAATGGCTTATACCCTTAATTGGATGTATGGGTGTCTTGAATTAGTCACATTCTCAGCATCCTCTAAATCTCCCTCCCACATTTCTTGCCTCATTGTGCACTACTACTGTTTATTCAGTTATTCACACCACAGGCAGGTGTGATCTCTGTGACTATTCTTCTATCTCTAAGCATATCAAATTCTTTGGCAACTTCTGTTGACTATAGTTTCTACAATAAGTACTGGGACTAGGGCAAAAATCAACAAAATAGTTTTCTTTCTTCTATTTCCACTCCTGACTTCAACTTAGCTCTAGCTTGTTTATCGATTCTTTCACTTATTCTGAATATGAAAATCAACCATCTGCTGCCCTTGTTTCTTCTCTTACCTTCCTTCAGAACAACCAGTGTATTTTCAGCATGGCAACCATGTCACTCCTTGCATAATACAATACTTGGTTTTAAGATGGATTTCAAATGAATTGTAAACACCTTTCATCACCCTTCTTCTTGCCCATGACAGATGGCCTCTGGCTACACTAGTAGGAGTTGGTCTCACCTATGAACTCACCTCTTTCCTCTCTGTCCAGAATGTTCTAACCAGTACAACTGGATCTTTCCTGTTAATATGGCCTCCAGTTCCAAAAGTCTCCATTTCAGGAATTTCTTGGACAGTTGAACTAAAGTAGTTCCACCCCACATCACTTTTCTATGTTAGTCTACTATAGGCACCCTTGTCTTTTATCCTCAACCAATGGAAAAAGGGAGGTTCAGGGCTTATAATAGATTCCCTTCCTCACTAATAAACTAACAAACAAAAGCCCTTTCTATGTTTCTGTATTGAATTGATATTTTTATTAATGTTGATCTTACTATGTCTGAAGTGCAGTGGGTGGCACATATGATGATTAATTCTACTCTATATTCTTTGTCTGAAATAGACATAAATAGTAGGTATCAGCCGAGTAATAAGATACAGAGCTATTTACTCTCTGAAATGTTACTAAAACATATCTACTTAGCTTGATATTATTCGCTCTGTCTGGGCAATTAAAGAGATACTAAATCTACATCACTATTTTGTTTGATATTATTCTCCCTGTCTGAATAATGAAAAAAAGATATTCTGTAAATCTATACCATTCTACAAGTTTTACAACATTTTCCAAAATCAGTACTTATTGCCCATCTGTGAAAATAATTTAGAAGCATT
Organism: Mus musculus; assembly: GCF_000001635.26. NCBI lineage: Eukaryota > Metazoa > Chordata > Mammalia > Rodentia > Muridae > Mus > Mus musculus. The sequence goes on from NC_000074.6 coordinate 32,407,828, forward strand.
TCGGTTACTAGTAATATTCCTTAGTTGTGCCCTTCTTGTTGTTCATTGCTGTAGATCAGATATTGAGCTTTGTGCATAGTAGGCAAGGACCTTGCCCCGAGCTACATATTTAGCTCCTAAATGTTGCCTTCTTATGTTCGTGAAAAGGTTTACAGGAGCAAAAGCATCAACCTTGTGGATGTTGGGAACTCCACCCAATGAGACCCCCATCATCACCCGAACAAACAGAGCAGCTGCTGCCCACAGCTATCAATCTAAGTCCTGCCTCCTGTTCTTCAGTGTGTTATCCTGAAAAGAAGTCTGCAGCTGAAATTTTACACACACACACACACACACACACACACACACACACACACACACACACACACACCACACACACACACAGAGTGTATATGGTATAACGGAAAGTTAAAACCAGAAAACACACTTCTAAGTAAAAGAAATTGGGGGCACTTTTTCTTTGAAAATAATCATTGTTGTAGTCCCTGTTCCAAAACACTCAGAGCAGCTGCCTTAGGAAAAAAACCAAACTTTTCTTTCTCTGCATTGCAAGGCAGAAGATGAGCACCTTGCCAGGCTGCAGTCCTGAGAAGAATGATCTCAGAGGGAAAGGGGGGTGGGGGACGAAAACACTTATCTAGAAATCTCTAGCAACAAACCTCAGAAATTGCAGTAAAATACCATTTACCTCCGCAAGGCAGATGGCAGCAGTTACGAGTTCATGCTATCTGCTGCTTCCCAGCTGAACTTCAGAGAAAATGCAAACCCCTTTCACCCAGAGATGAACATTGGATCCCTCTCGGCAAAGCAATTTCAAGTTGGAAAATGAGCAAATCTTCTTTATGGTCTTCACTAAGCTTCTTGTCAATGTGCATTAGTCCTTTTGACACTCAGAAGTGTGGGTTAGGTGTCGGGGTGTTTTAAGAGTCTTATATACTTGGCAAAATTTATATTTAATATTAATCTTTTAGTTGTTAATTATTTATGAAAATATTACTGTGTTTCTAAAATACATGGTGGTGTCAATCTCCAGCCTTCTAATACAGACATAAAACCCTGGGGAATATCTGGGGAGTAATATTAGGGACAAACAGGACCATTAATTATATCAAGGCCATAGATAATGCCACTCAAAGGTCCAATGTAGTCAGCTGTCACCTTTGTTTACTATTTTGCTTTTTTGCAGTCTCTGTGTCTGTATCTGTCGCTTCCTTTCTGTCTCTCTCCATCTCCTTCATCCTTCCCTTCTTCCCTCCCTTCCTCCCTCCCTTTCCTGCTTTCTCTTTCATCCATTTCCTCTCCACCTCTTTACTCTCCCCCTTTCCTTTCTCTCTGGCTATCCCTTATTGTGAATGGCAACTTTCTTTCAGATCTCAGCATGTCTGACCCTTATCCTTCCCTCCCTTTCTTTTTTTTTTCCATTTTTTATTAGGTATTTAGCTCATTTGCATTTCCAATGCTATACCAAAAGTCCCCCATAGCCACCCACCCCCACTCCCCTAACCACCCACTCCCCCTTTTTGGCCCTGGCGTTCCCCTGTACTGGGGCATATAAAGTTTGCGTGTCCAATGGGCCTCTCTTTCCAGTGATGGCCGACTAGGCCATTTTTTGATACATATGCAGCTAGAGTCAAGAGCTCTGGGGTACTGGTTAGTTCATAATGTTGTTCCACCTATAGGGTTGCAGATCCCTTTAGCTCCTTGGCTACTTTCTCTAGCTCCTCCATTGGGAGCCCTGTGATCCATCCATTAGCTGACTGTGAGCATCCACTTCTGTGTTTGCTAGGCCCCGGCATAGTCTCACAAGAGACAGCTACATCTGGGTCCTTTCGATAAAATCTTGCTAGTGTATGCAATGGTGTCAGTGTTTGGATGCTGATTATGGGGTGGATCCCTGGATATGGCAGTCTCTACATGGTCCATCCTTTCATCTCAGCTCCAAACTTTGTCTCTGTAACTCCTTCCATGGGTGTTTTGTTCCCACTTCTAAGGAGGGGCATAGTGTCCACACTTCTACTCTGTCTTTATGAGCTCTGTTGTGTCACCTCAGCTCCCAGGTTCCAACTGGCTCCTACTCCACCTTGACCTTCCATACTAAACCATTACACACAATTTCTTCTTATCTCAAATGTGGTCTAGCAAAGTGAAAAGAAGCCGCCTATAATAGCAGCAACAGGGGCACCTAGTAACCAAAGAAGTTAAAAATGGAAAACTTCACAATGTTACCATACAATGGTACCCTTTTATTTCACTCCCTCTATCATGACTTCAAAAAAAAATGACCTTTCCTCCCCTTTCCTAGATACTGAAACCACTGTACATGTCATTGAGACATACAGTCATATTAGCATGCAAAGCTTCTGTTCTAACTCATCCGATCCAATTCTTTCATTCAAGAAAACAAGGAGTTGAAGGGAATTGCAACCCAACAGGAAGAACAACAATATCAACTAACCAGTTCCCCAAGAGCTCCCAGGGACTAAGTCATCAACAATGGTGTACACATGGCTCCAGCTGCATATATAGCAGAGGATGGCCTTGTCATGCAACAATGGGAAGAGAGGCCCTTGGTCCTATGAAGGCATGATAGATGTCCTAGTGTAGGAGAACTGAGGGTGAGTGGGTGGGTGGAGGAACACCCTCATAGAAGCAGGGGGAGGGAGGATGGGATAAGGGGTTTCTGGGGAGGGGACCAGGATAGGGGATAACATTTGAAATGTAAATAAAGAAAATATCCAATAAAAAAACAAAACAAAACAAGAAGCGAGTGCAAGCTGCCTTGTTGGTACTATAAAATACAAGTTATTTGAGAGAAGTTGCTCATAATTGCTGGTTAGCAATGATGGCAGTAGTGGTAGAGGTAGGGGAAAATTCATAGCATTGATTGCTAAAGGGCAAGAGACCCAAGAAGATAAAGAAAGCCAAGAAGAGCCTGCACTGTTTCCACGTCTTAGTTGTGGTACAGGATGGGAGTCATTCCCTTCCACTTCCCAACTGCCAAGGGGGATAAAGTGGATGGACTTGGCTCAGGAGGGCTCCCAGGTCTCTGATCTTCTGAAATTCAGCTGCCTCTTACTATACAGTTCATTATGTGACAAATAGTCGCCTTCCAAGACAGTTTCAACTTTACTCCACAGGTACGACTTGATGCATTTTGAGCCTCTATCTGATTCATCAACTCTTGGGGCGAGTGAAGGTTACAAATGACACTTGCACAGCAGACTGTACCTTCCTGAGTGTTTGCATCCTTTTCTTACACTCCTTAGGACAGGCTTATTGTGTCACCTCATAGGTCCCTAGACAGGATCAAAGATAAGTTACTTGCTCAGTCTTTTACAGCCTTTTACAATTCATGTCTAGAACCTGTTATTGACAGATCTGTGCTCCTGAAAATACAGACGAGCTTCTACTACTTACAGTGAGTGAACTCTTTGCACTTTCCTATTCTACACGTTCTCTTTACCACCCTGTACCTCTTCCTTCTGCATCCCCTTTTTTTTCTCATCAAGAATGGCAGGCTGTGCAATCTCTACATGTGTGCTACCTATGCATAAAGGACTACATTTTCGTTCTGATTGCGTGTGCTTACACTTTGTTGCTCCAGCCATGTCATCATATTTACAAATAGCAACCAGTGTCTTAGCCTAAATAGTAGCCTTTATTTGGTTGGGGAGATGTATAGTGTAAATTCAGAATCATGTAAGTTGACTGTTGCCATAGATAAAGAAAACCTGACATTTCATCCTTTTATCTTTTCTTTTTTTCTTTTTTCTTTCTTTTTTTTGTGTGTAAACAATGCTGAAAACACACTACATGTTATAATCAATAAGTGTGTTAGTAGCATACTGCTGTTCTACAAACAGGAACAAAATAAACTTTCGTGTTTAACTTCCCTGCACATCAGCTCCCTTCAAATGCGTTAATTAATTTTGTCTACTAAGTGGATCACACTAAAGGCTTTTTGACAGAGGTGCTTTCTTTCAGTTGTCAACCCCAGTGTAAACACATATACAAAAAATTCTGTCACCCCCATCCCACAGCTGAACGACTACTGCAGAGTGTGAATTACTGGGGGAGTGCACAGAAGTATGCCGCTTCTAATCACACTTGGCCTTCTTCCGCCAGGAATCCACACGCACATGCACAGACATAACCACGCAAACATACAACGATTGTCACCCAGAAAGTTACAAACATTTTGACAAGGGCTTAACATCTGCTTTCATGACATTTTAGAACCCAAAATAGGCATGAGTAGGAGGAAGTATGGCTTAGGAAAGAGAAATCTGAAGCAGACTTTAAAACCTGGGTTCTAAACCTACTTCACTCTGTCTGCTTAGCATTAAGGAAGGCATCTCATTATTTGGTTCATTCTCCTCTAAATGTAGAGGACTAAGAAGTTGCATCAAAGTTCCCTTCTAGATCTAAATTAATTCTTAAATATGAATTGAAGAAACAGTTTAGAAAGGATCTTTTTGCTCAGTGTGTGTCATTGTAAATATTTAATAACAACTCAGGGTTTTTACCCTACTTTTAATCATTCAATTACCAGATAAAAGGCACAAAAATTTACATTTGTAATATGCCTTAAACAGCACTAGAACTGGGCATGTATCTACCCTCTAAGCTAGTAGTATTTATTTCCCTATCAATAACCCTGAATTATAATTTTCCTTGTTCCACCCGAATCACTCTTAACTCCAATTGGCCAGCCCTCATGGCGATGTTTTCATTACTTACTTACCCCATGGAGTCTTCTTTGCTCTCCATCTTCTTCCCTTCTCCTCCTAATGGTCTCATATGACCCCAAGCCCAGGAACTGAAACCCTACCTATCTCTCTTCTTCCCAGCTATAGACTTTAGTCATCTTTATTCGACCAGTGGTTTTAAATTAAGGAGCAAGGTCCTATAGAAATGCTTTGTGTATATGAAGAGTCTCTGATCCCTGGGGCAGCCAGGCTTTAGGGGCCAGTATTTAGCACTACAATACACAGCAAAAGGCCAAACCTCTATACAGTGGGCCCTGACTATGGTTAGGACTTTTTTCTTAAACAATGATATCTGACAACCTTAATCCTCTGTGTCTGCTTTGTCAGGTCTAGTCTAGAACTTATTTTCTGCAATGATTTATTACTAGAAGATGTTTATTGTATTCTCTTTAATTTGATAACTACAAGTTCAAGTAGAAGGTATAAAAATGAAAAGGACATTGGTCCTAGCCTTCAGCATTTTTCTCTCTGATATATACATGTCACACACACTCACACACACACACACACACACACACACACACACACACACACACACACACATACATGCACGTGCTTGCGCACATGCATATCGAGACTGACAACTGTATGAGCAAACTGTGGCCTTCCATTTGCAAATGATACTTTATCAGCATGTATGAAAATTATTGAATATTCTTCACCAATCATAACAAACTCCCATAGATTATCTCTAAGGACTGAACTAGAAGTCTACCTAAAATAAAGACCGAACTAGAAGTCAACCTAAATGTCCTGATACATCATCATGCATTTTGCCCAAAATAACCTGAGTTATTGTGTTTTAACACAGGCTGAAAACACGTGTATTTTATCAAGCAGACTGAAAATCCATTATCCCATATCTTTCTATAATATTCTAAGCTACCAGAGGTAGGCCAGGCCACATTCTTATAATTTCTAAAACAGAATATTCATCAACAAAATACCCATTTGCAAATCATCTACATGCCTACAAATATGACAACCATTTGTCAGGAATAGAGGCCTCGAGAGTAGAGCAGGCCTATAGTCCCAGCACTTCGGAAGGTGAAGCAAGAGAATGGTAATGCTAGTGCCTCCTGATGTATGTGGTCAGAGCCTCTCATACATGTGACAACCTAACTGTGACTCTCAGAAATGCCATTCAACCTTTGTGATTCTTATGAAGGCTTGAGTCTCTGTGAAAAGTTCTTTCTTCTGCACAAACAATAGAAGAACTAGCTAAGATACAGGCCGATGTCATTCAAGCAACTTGCTTGGCTGTGGCTTTGCTCCAGCTTTGTTCTACTCAACTCACCTCACATCTCTACCTGCAGCATTGGTCTTCCCTTAAAACGCAGGTGGTGTTTCTCATGTCAGAAAGAGTTTAACTTAAAATCAACACAACCGTATGTAGGGTACAGTTTATAAATTACAATTAGAGGTATATTTCACTACGTGAAATAGCAACAGCTGTAGAGTTGGGGCCTTTGGAATAATGAGAGAGAAATTCTCCATTAAAATGTTTAGTTTGGAAGTTAGCAATTTCTACCTAAAACTAAGAAGGGACAGAAAACCCCTTCACACAGGAGACAGTGTAGAAGGAAGACATTGTGAGCATTTATAAGAAAATGCCCAAGATGAAGCAATGTTACAATTCTTGCTTATCTAACATTGCTATCCAACAGTATGGTATATAAAGCAAATGCAAAATACCACAACTAAAAGATATTTCCAGCACAGGGAGGGGAAATTCTGTCCCGTAGAAGCAAACATCACAGGTGATCTGAAGACACCCTCTAAGACGCTTTGTTCTCTTAAAGGAAAATAACCAGGTAAAGACCTTGTGGGAAGGATTCCATGGACTGTAGGGTACCAGTTAAAATTCTAGAGCTTGCACCAGCAGCTATACAGACACTTTATTTAAGCTAAGTGTTGTATCAACAGACTAGTGATGAAAGGGTTGTAGCTTCCTGTAACAATGGCTTTAAATATCTGTGTTTAGCATGAAGTCTTCTGGATGATAATGAATATGTAGTTCAATAACAAAGGATGAATTAGCCTCTAAATACTTCCTCTATTTCAGGAAAGGAATTCCTTCCAATAGGGAAAGTACTCATTAGAGAAGTGTGACTAACTATTTTTGCCAAGCCTCAACATGCACTTACAAAATGCTTTAACTAGGTTGGGGAGAGAGGTGCTTACTGTCAAGCTGATGATCCGAGTTCCATCCCTAAGACTTAAATGGTAGAAGGAGAGATACGATTTGTGCAAAGTGTCTTCCGATATTTATACAAGCTTTAACTCATAGAAATGTATATAAAAACAGACAGACAGACAGACAGACAGACAGACAGACAGATAGATAGATAGATAGATAGATAGATAGATAGATAGATAGATAGATAGATAGATAGATAGATAGATAAAACTAAAAAGTTCCTTAGCTGTGTATTCTAATACTGTATGGTCCCGCATTTAATTCTCTTCCAAAGAGTATTGTAACCATCACTTCAACTTACCATATATGTTCCAGGTTGGTGCTGGTGGTGGTTTGAGTAGATACGGACCCCATAGAATTGGGTATTTGAATGCCTGGCCCATAGGAAGTGGCAATATTAGGAGGTGTCCCCTTGTTGGAGTAGGTGGGCGCTTGTTTGAGGAACTACGTCACTGTGGGGTGGGCTTTGAATTGAACTGTGCTTGAGCTATTTTCAGTGTGGAACACGGTCTCCTTCCTTCTGCTGCCAATGGATCAAGATATAGACCTCTCAGATCTGTCTCCAGCATCACGTCTGCCTGCATGCTGCCATGTCCTGCTATGAAGAGAATGGACTAAACCTCTGAAACTGTAAGCCATTAAATGTTTCCTTCTACAAGAGTTGCTATGGTCATGATGTCTCTTCACAGTAATACAATTCTAAATAAAACATCCCTATTAAGATATGACTTTATGACATTTAGATTACCTGTCACTTTATTTAGAATTACTGAGAATAGCATGTTTGTTTGTTTTATTATAAGTAAAACAAATAAATTTCAAAAGTTTATCCCTGATGCATCTGACCTACTTAAAAGTCTCAAGGCAGAGCCTTGAAGTAACAAATGACACCTTTTATGATCCTTCTGCAAATGCATTGGACCAACACTTATATGCCAATCATGGTTTAAATAAACCATTGGAAATAGGCACACAACCTTGCTTGCACATAACTGGCACAAGCTGTAATTTGTACATTAATATTCAGAATCCAACCCATCTACTTCAAATCACTGACAGCCAGCTTTGCTTCCTTTATTTATAGATATCTCTCTCTCTCTTATTTTCCCCCTCTGGAAAGCATCAGCATTTGCTGGAAAACTAAATGACCATTTCCTAATCACGCTTCTGAAACCTTATTTTAAAATTTCATAAAAGTTCCCCAAAAAAGTCTATGAGATAACATTTCCATAAGTGAATTTGTAATGAGCATCTTTAATAGGAGTGGAGGGAACTAAAAATAGCAGGCAGAATTTATAGTACAATTTCTTAGCATCCATCACATTCTGAGTTTCCATAAGGTTAATGGGAATGATAACACTAAATTGGTATGATTTTTTTTTACATGGATATCAATCTAAAATGCCATTAACTTTCTCTGCTTATGTGTTACAGAGAATGGAAAAACTCCAGAGGTGGTCTATAAGGAAAAGAAAAGTTATCATTTTCTCTCATTTCCACAGTATTATTCATAAGTAAGTTTCATGCCTCAGTTTCTCTCTCTCAATCCAAGAAACATGATCAGTCACTGTGCTCAGAAACATTTTCCTCAAAGCTTGCCAAAGGTTTCTGCATTGTCGTCAATATGGTCCACACCAGAAGCACCCAATCTAACCATCAACTAAATTGCACAAGTCTCACCTCTTTTCTGAATGGTTGTGCCATACTTCCAGGGGTTAATTAAATACCAGCTCTTCCTACTGATGTGACTCTGTGTTCAATGGAAGATGTCCCCCACACATCTTATCATTAAACTTAATTTTCCCTAAATTTTAGTCACTATTCACCTTTCAGAAGAGAAGACATAGAGACTGTTTCTCCAAATACTTTCTTGACTTAAATATTACATTCAGACCTGTTCTTTCATGTGGCCACAGGCCAGTCTTCTGAGACTTTCTCTTTTTTATTATTAGATATTTTCTTTATATACATTTCAAATTTCAAATGCTATCCCCAAAGTTCCCTATACCCTCCCCCCGCCCTACTCCCCTACCCACCCACGCCCGCTTCTTGGCCCTGGCATTCCCCTGTACTGGGGCATTCCAATTTCCTCTCCCATGTCTTCCCACTAATCTAAGTTTCTCCTTGCTTCTTTTGCAGCTATTTGAACACAAGCAGGCTGTCCTAAAATCTTGTTTTATGCCTCAACTATCACCCCTTTCTACATAAAGGTAGTTTGTGCATTCCAGCACATTTATGAAGATCTCCCTTCTACTAATTGTCTTTGCCGACAACGTGGGGAAGAAGAAAATACTATGGATTGAGCTGTAGCTCTACAGAATACTTTGGTTGAGGCTTTAACCATTAGAATGTGCCTGCCTTGCAAATTAATTATGCTTTAAGGAGTTAAAATGCATCATTCAGTGTGATGTGTCAGCTTGGGCGGGCTCCAGTGCCTAGATATTTTGTCAAACATTAGGAATGTTTCACTGAGGACATTTTTGAATGAGATTTGCATCCAGATCGTTTAACTTTGAGTAAATCAGATTACCCGGCATCACATGTTCTGCTGCACTCCATCAACTGAGAGTCAGAAAATATTAACATTTTGGCCTCCTGTGAAATAGGAAGGGAGCCTGCAGGCTATCTCCAGCCTGCCAATGTGCTCAGGAGTTTGGACTCAACAATTGCCACTATGGTTTTGCAGTAGCTGCCTTGGTAGGACAACTTTATGTCAATAGATACTTGGGAATGTCTGAGGAGAGAAGAGGGAGTCTTTCTTCTACAGATTAGTTTTGTTTTTATGTCGATAATTAAAAGTAAACAGGTCCTGATGCATTACCCCTTTGTCTCCATCATTATTTTTATGAAAGCTTTCTCCCATGGCTGTCATTATCTGAGCTTACATACCATAGCTGTGTTTCTGGGAATGTGTGAGGGATAAAGTAAGGGTCGGCACTGTAGAGACTTCTGCTCTGTAATTTCCACCAAGGAGGATGAGGATGCTCTTATTTTGCATTATTCTCTTCAGAACATTCTCAGAGTTACCAGGGTATCTGCATACACCTGCCTGCCTTCAGTAAAATCTGTACTTCTACTGACAGAATATGAAAACCAAAAAGGAAATTAATTCCATCGGAAGAGAGGATTCTGTTTTTTCTTTCTATAAAGACTAGATAAAATAACAGAAAATTGTTCTTTAAAAGTGGGACAGATAATTTAGCTTGTGCTCTATATTCTGGTATATTTTTTTAAGGTAATGAGATTACATAGAATCAAAAGGCTTGCAAGGCAAAGAAAGCTATCAGCATTGTGAATAAGAGACAAGCTTGAGAATGAGGTAAAGCCATTGCTAGCTGGACTTCAAACAGGAGAATGTAAAAATAACATATAAAGACCTTGAAAAATTAAGCACCAACCAAACAAAGCTGCTAATCAATAAATGGGATAATAAACAGAACAAAGAGTTCTCCAAAGAAGGATGACAAAGGGCCAATAATATAGTTTCTTAAAGTTTTCAACATTCTTAGCAAATAGGGAAATGTAAATTAAATTACTTCAAGATTCCATCTCACCCCAGTCAGAATAATTATCATAAAGCAATACAGAATCACAGAATATCCTGGTGAACATGTGTGGGATGGCTCTTTTTAGTATAAGCTGGTAGAGTCATTATGGAAGTGTGTGTGTGTGTGTGTGTGTGTGTGTGTGTGTGTGTGTGTGTGTGTGTGTGTGTGTGTGTGTGTTTTAAGTAAAAATATGACCCAGCTGTACCACTTTGGGCATATACACAAAGAAGTGCACATCCTACCACAGAGATAATTGCACATCCAACTTTATTGCTGTTTCCTTCACAATATGAAAGAGGTAGAATTGGCTAAGCTGTCCATCCACAGAGGGTGTAGAATAAAAATGCACCACATATACACAATGGGGTTTTATTTAGCAATGGAGAAAAATGAAATTATAAAACTTGCAGAAAAATGAATGGATCTGGAAGTCATTATATCAAGTGAGGAAACCCAGACTCAGAAAGACAAATGTTATACTCACTCTTGTCTGTGGATCCTGGTTTTACATTTTTATATATGAGCATGTGAGTGTAAGTGGTGGCCATGAAACTAGAGAGAGAATCTAGGTAAAACAAGTGAGACGGAAACCAGAGTCGGTGGCAGGACAGGTGACATGAACATGGAAATGGGACAATTTTAAGTAGAAGGACACAGGGGGATCAGAATCAGCAGAAACAAATTACACATGACAGTTCCACCATGAAACCTATTACCTCACATGCTAATTAAAAATGAACACACAAACGCTTTTATAGATTTTGCCAAGTAGATGTGTTTGCAACCTTCCAAGAAGTATTTAACTATGTTTCATTCATTTACTTCCATCTTCTCTACTTCCATCTTCTCTGGTCGTTAGTCTTAACCTTTTCACTCTAAATATTTTTAAATAGTTTGGTTTGATTTCATAAAAGCCAACATCCGATTGCTTTTGCTAAACATATGTTTGTGTCGGTTCGTATTCGTGCAGTATTACAATACACTTCTCCTTGGTGACCTCTATAGATACTGGAGATTACTTTAATCATGACCACAGATACATGATAAACCCTCAATACATTATTTCTATATAGAACATTTTCCTGACACATCATTCAGGCCACCTTCCTCCACGTGGAAATGAACCCATTGCACTTAGGTTTAGCTGTATTGATTTTGCAAATATATTGGGGGGGGTACTGTATATGCCAGTTAATCATTCCAGATGTAAGCACCAGCTGCACTCTCCCTTTGTTTATGAGCATGTTCCACTTCAGGTAAACACTGTAATTCTGGCAGAGCATCATGCCTGATGAATTTGAATCCCATCCATTATGTATGCACAGCATTTTAAAGAACACTTACAATGCTACAGAAAAGAATGCTAACTCCCAGGGAACTTGAATTCTTGTCCTGGGCTTAGCCAATTTGATTTAAACAAGTCAATTAGCCTTAGTTTCCACATCTGTAAATTGGAATAATGTTATTTACTTTAGAGGATTGCTGTAGAAATTAACAGAAATAATTTTGTAGAATATTGCAGTGCCTGAATATTGCTTTTGTTCAGGGAGTGATTGCTTGGCCCATTTTCTCTTAGGTTGAAAATAATGATAAGATCTGTTTTATCTTTTAAACAAAGTATGAGAAATGGTATAATAAAAAGTAGACTTCCTTTGGAAGGAAATATCAAAACCAACTGTGGTCATATATGAGTGTGTGTGTGTGTGTGTGTGTGTGTGTGTGTGTGTGTGTGTTACATTCATACATACATACATCAACAGGTCACAACAGATCAGAATCACAATAGATTATGTGCTGAATCTATTACTCTTAGCTCCAACTGTACATCAGTCAGCAAAGGGGATATCTCTTGTTTCCTCCCATGAGCCTGTCCCAGCTCGAAAGCCCAGACCAAATCAGTACATGAAAAATAAGAGTTGAAATGATTCAGAATGGTTGACAATAGTCAAGTTATCATTGTTGTTGGAAATTAACAAAGAACTTGCCAATTAATATCTTCTTTTAGGTTGCTGGCAGAATTCATTCACAGAGGACAGTGCACATCAGAATGAGCCCTTGGCTAAACAGAGTGAGTCTTTCATTTACTTTTTAGGTTTGGGCTGATGGAGGAAAATTCACAGAATTAAACAGGAGCTAGGTCAAGAAAGTGGGCTGCAAATGAGAGAGATGGATAAATTTCCCTCACATTTTTTTTCTCCCCTGGAACTGTAAAAATTAATTAATTAAGCCTAGCTGAGTAAAATCTATTTCATTCACTAAATTTAAGTTTTGTGTTACCTGGAGCCATCACTTTACAGAGGGGGAAGCTCAGGGAGAGCTTCCTCTATGAATACTCTGGGCCAGCCCTGGAGCAATATATGTGTTTAGTCAGGGCTTCCAGTGTTCTTGGCCATTATTTAAGATTGTGTGTGTGTGTGTGTGTGTGTGTGTGTGTGTGTGTGTGTGTGTGTGTGTGTGCACGCGCGCGAGTACATATGTGTGTGTGCATGCAAGTGTGTATGTGTTTGTGTGTGTGTTTACATGTAGGTGCATGTGTGTGCAAGTTAGTGTGTTCTTGTGTGCATGTGGGTGGGGTGCATTTGTATGCATATGTGTATGTGTACATGCATGTGCTTGTGTATGGGGGAGAACGTGTTTGCATGCATGTGTTTCTCATTGGAAGGGTGAAAAAGAGCAAGAATAAGATCATCAAATATTGTTCATTATGATTGATCCAAATTGATGTGGGAAGCAGGTATATTGATTTCCAAGTGAGATGTTGTTTCCTACTGGCCTCTGATCAGCTCAGGAGAACTAGTCCTTCCCACCCCCCACCCCTTACCCCCTACCACAAGTTCAAGGCAGATCCTTAGATTTATAGACCTGTGTAGTTCTTGCTATACCCTTAATTTAAAGACAGAAAATATAGCTACTTAGATTCATTTTCATTAAACACATCTGAGTATGTTTACCCTATCTAGCATGAAACACCTACATTTGCCTCCTCAGAGTTCTTAAGGTAACAGTTTTAAGATCAGTGTAAAATTGACTTTAAACACCATTTGGGAGAATATTTTATTCCAGCTCTTACAATTTATTTAATATGATTTTTTTATTTCACAAATTCTATGTTATCAGTGTAAAAAATCCATAAATGTCTAAAAATACAAATAAAAATGTTTCTCATAATTGCATAATATATTGACTTAACATGTTTATTACATCTACTTCATGCCAGGGATTGACGATGACAGTAGTGGTTAATATCCCCTGTGTATTTTCAGCAGTGCAAGGAAGCAGATATTGAATCATATAATTAAAAAGTACTTTTATTTACTACATGAAACAAGACAAAAATCTAAGGAAAAGAATGTCAAGACCAAATCAGAAGCCTAGGATGTAGATGAAGCTATTTTACTGGTTAGTCTAGAAGGAGCCCACCCAAATTCTTCTTTCACCCTAGTAGTTTCTAAATTGAACATCAGAAACACCGTACTTCCTGAAAACAGTATATTCAACTCTGTGCAGAACAAGTTACTCAAATGTTACCTGGGGCTGTGCATTTCCAAATCAGTATCTAGGTTTCTGTTTGAACAACTTGGCATAAGACATAGGTAAACTTCCATAACACTTGGCTGTCCCTTGAATTACTTTTTGGGTATATAAATTTTATCCTAAACTTGTTACCATGAGCAAGCAAATATGCAGCAGATGAAAAAAAAAAGCCGATGCCTTGAGCTGTATAATAAAATAATATTCCCCAAATATTATATAGTTGTTTGAATTTAATAAATTTACCCAAGTGGATGAGAAATACAATATAAGTTTGCTTATATGTACAACATGTGGATGCATCATCAGTCAGAGGGAAAAAAAAAACAAAAATGGCCAGTAGATATCAGCCTCATGAAAACGACTTCATTTCTAACCCAAGCAGAAAAATACATGTTTAATTGAGGAGAAGAGGACAGAAAAGCATAGTGAGAAGGACAGAGAGGGGAGAGACTGAGAAACAGAGAGAGGGTGGGTTAGAGAGAGGAAGCAGGAGCAAGATGGGGAAGAATGTTGAAACTATAGTTCACATGGAAGTTGTAGAAGTGTGGCCCTCAGTGAGGTAGTGCTAAGGAGATTGTGAGGCCTCGGAGAGGTGGGACCTGGTGAGAGGTCACTCAGGAGCTCGCTAAGAAGTGCCTTTGGAAGGAATTAGTGCGGTCTCATAGGATCTCAATTCTCTGGTTCTTCCGGCTTGCACTGCCTTCCCGTCCTATCTCATGATGCCATTAATACTGTTGTTATGATGTCATAGCCATACTGTGATAGAGCCAGAGTGCTCCTTGCCAAAGCCCCGTGATGTTGCAAGCACTGAAAGTCAGATGTAAGTACACTTGTTTTATAAAGTACCAGCCTTAGGTATTTCATCATGGGGACAAACTGGATAGGAACAGAAGACACAAGAGAACTTCCTGTGGATACCCTGTATAGTCGCTAATTTGTACACTGTATTCCTTTTTTCTTTGCAGGGGAGCTTTTGTTTAGGTACTGTTATGAATACTAAAGCATTATAAATAGGAAGGCCAATGTAGTCACTTTCCTAGGAAGTGCCTGATTCAATTCTACAAATCACATGCTTTGGATCAAGAGAAGATGGTAGGTCACTCAGAGATGGGGAGGGCGTTATGTGGGGAGAATGAAGCTTCAAATAGTCATTGAAGATTGTTTTATGGTCTCTTCCAAACTCTGCTATTGTTCAAGCCTAACCTGGAGTCTACTCTAGCCTGGAGCTCCTAGCACATTTTACATAGCAGCTCCCTCCTCACAACAATCCAGGAAACAACCACTATTATCATCCCTGCCTTATAGCTGAGGAACCAGGGGGAACCTGCCTAAAGGCACAAAGATGAGAGTGACAAATGTGAAATGGGAATGTAGTTCATCTAGAAGCAGAAACATTTGTTTGATTACAATGTGCTTCTCTAATATTACTTTTATAAATTAAGTCTATTATATCCCTTGCTTGTTTTCACTTCTTAGAAAAAGAATCAATAGATTCTTCATCAATAATTAATAATTAGTTCACAAATCTTACTAAATATTAAAGAGAAAAATGAAAACCACTATAATCTCCCTTTCCTCTCCTCTCCCTTGCCATCTCCCTCCATTTTACCCTCTCCCTCAAAAATTTCATTTCCAACATGACAATAACTGACTTACAATACTTTAATTTTTAAAAGAATTAAATTTTATTATGTGTATGAATGTTTTTCTTGCATATTCATCCAGGTACCACACACATGTAGCACAGTGGAGATCAGAGGAGGGCATAGGATCCCCTGGAGCTGAAGTCACAGATAGTTTCGAGCCACCTTGTGGATGTTGGGTATCAAACTTGGTTCTTCTAGAAGAAGCCCATGCATTTAACTGCTGACCCTTATGTTACTTCCATTTACCAATTAAAATGGGTAGAAAAATAGGATATGACTGATAAACAAACAAAATAACCACTATTCCCAGAAACACTTTCCTGACCAGGCTCCATTTCTAGTGTATCTTAAGCTATAAGATAAAGACCTGGAGGTATTCCCAGGCACAGTGCATTTTACAGAACAGAAAGCAACCCCACATAAGCCTCACTGGGCCACTTACATAAAACTACATCCTGTGGTTTGTCATTAGAATCTCATAGATTATTCTGCTTTAAAATACATATAAACATATTTAAAGATGACACATGAGCCCCTCAAATTATTATTGCACTGCATTAGTTAGCCCTTTGCTTACACCAGGTTTGAAGGGTCAGGGGACTGAGCCTAGGACCTTGAAAAGTAATAAAATAGGAAAAGACTGCATTGTGGTAAATAACACAGGTCCATACAGAGAATTGGCCGGGTGGCCTTAAGAAGTATTAACTCATACCACTTCTGGGCTAATAGAACACCTCTCAGAAGAACTATAGTAACTAAAATTACTACTTCTCAGTACTACTAGTCATTGGAAATTTGGTGGGTGGGGTGGAGAACTCTGTTTGCCTTAGTTAACTTTCTGGGCAATGCCTTTGTCTACTGAGATTTGTGCACTGTCGTAAACTTTTTTGTTGGTAGTATCGGATATCTAATAATTTGTGTTTTCTGGATGAACTGTTACTTATAATGTATGTGCGCGGCAGTATATAATAAAAGCACCTGGAAAATCCAATAGGTAGGACCTGAGAAGGGAAAGTGTTTATATGATTTCTTCCTAGTAATAAAACCCCAGATGAAAACTTTAAATTACCTTAATGCTTTATTTACCAAGTAAATAAATATATAAATAAACCAACAGTGTATTTGAAACACCTGGATCATTTTCTACGAACATCTGACATCCATCCTTACATGTACAATTGCATAGATGAGGTTTAAATGTGTTAGTAAATGTTTAAACATGATTTTTCTCAGGAGGGTAGCTGCAGCTTGCCGTCTCAGGTTTCCTTTCTATAAATCATCATTTACCTTTCAGGCACTCAACTCAGCCTTAATAAAGAGAGGATCATAAAAGCAGAGCGCTGTGTTTAAGTGCTGTAAAAAAGAACCATGCCACCAGGAAGACCTGAGGAAAGTTCTGCTTTTCAAGGATGAAGTCTGCTACTGAGAAGTCTGCCAAGACTCCTCCCAACCCCCGCTACACACACACACACACACACACACACACACACACACACACACACACACACACACACGTTTCTTCCTGTGTTCCATTTTCTATATCCAAGATCAGTAATCCCGAGTACATTTTGGCACTGTGTAAGTTTTCTCCATGGTCCCTAGCTTCCCTTGTTCCCCTGAAGTTCAGTGCAGAATATTACAGCTCCAAATGGAAAGGATGCATTAGCAATCTTCAGCCTCAAGCATTTGTTTAGTGCTCTGTAGCATGATGTGCAACATCCAAGGGGTGGATTGGAAAAAAGGATGCCAAATATCTGTGTTTCTTAATAGGATATTTACAAAGACAAAACACAGAATGTTCTTAGTATTTATTTCCCTAAACATATGACTCCCTCAAAATAACCCCAGGCTATCTTTTTGAGCAAATCATTTTTCCAGACTGGATGTCAGGCACCATATTTAGGACGATGGGAGTTTTCATCTGTTCATTCAGACTTTCCCATCTAGCATCCCACAGTAACAGATGTTAGTCATGGAAAGGAGTGAGTACCTCTGCCTCTTCCACTCAATCTTTCCCTCAAGGCTTGAAAGTTCGGTACCAGGAAGAAACAGAGCTATGCTGAGCTTGTACTTATTAGTGTGATCACCAGCCACAGAGGGTTATGATGTAATTACATTTTAGTCTCACTTACTTAAATGTGTTGCCAATTCAAAGCCAAAAGAGATTTTTTTAAAAAAAAATGTAATTGGACATCATACCACTATTGGTAAATTATTTTTACCTATGGGTTTGAAGACTGTTGTATGATGAATTAAGATCATTTCAAAAATAATCTACTTTACAATCTGGAGTAAAAGGTAAGTGAAGAATCCTGGAAACATTTGCTTTCTTTAGTGAGCTCCACATGATGATAAAGAATGCTTCTAAGTGAAGGGGGACTGTATCAGGATGGGTAGATTGCCTGTTATCACATTATATCACTGCTATAACAACTAAGAATCTCACCCTGCAAGAAGAAATCAAAGACACAGGCCCCAAATGAAGATATGTATGAAGGGTTTCTTTTTACATTTTTTTTCTCAAATACTTCTCTGGTATTCCCCAGTAAAGACAGTTCTAGAACAAATGTGCTAACCTATGATGAAACAGAGTAGAGTTAAAGTAAGATCCTATTGCGGAAGACACCATACACCTTTGACACAAAACTTGGAGGACGGGACTTGGAACTCATCTGAAAGCCCCTCTCCAAGGGGCCATCTTGCTGAAAGCAATCTACGGAGTCAATGCAATCACCATCAAAATTCCAACTCAATTCTTCAGAGAGTTAGAAAGAGCAATTTGCAAATTCACTTGGAATAACAAAGAACCCAAGATAGGGAAAACTATTCTCAACAACAAAAAAACTTCTGGGGAAGTTTTTCACCTCAAGCTGTAGTACAGAGCAATAGGGATAAAAACTGGATGGTACTGGGACAGAGACAGTCAGGAAGATCAATGCAATAGAATTAAAGACCTAGAAATGAACCCACATACCTAGGGTCACTTGATCTTTGACAAAGGAGCTAAAAACATCCAGTTGGAATAAAGACAGCATTTTCAACAAATGGTGCTGGTTCAACTGACAGTCAGCATGTAGAAGAATGTAAATCAATCCATTTTTATCTCCCTGTACAAAGCTCAAGTCCAAGTGGATCAAGGACCTTCAAATAAAAGCAGATATACTGAAACTAATAGAAGAGAAAGTGGAAAAGAGCCTTGAATACATGGGCAAAGGGTAATTTTTCCTGAATAGAACACCAATGGCTTGTACTCTAAGTTCAGCAATAGACAAATGTGGCCTCATAAAATTGCAAAGCTTCTGTAAGGCAAAGGATACTGTCAATAGGACAAAATGTCAACTAACAGATTGGGAAAAGATCTTTATCAATCTCACATCTGATATAGAGCTAATATCTAATATATACAAAGAACATAAGAGGCTAGACTGAAGAGAACCAAATAACCCTATTTAAAAATGGAGAACAGAGCTAAACAAAGAATTTTGAACTTGGGAATATTGAATGGCCAAGAATCACCTAAAAAAAAAAATGTTCAATATCCTTAGGCATCAGGGAAATGCAAATCAAAACAACCCTGAGATTCCACCTCACACCAGTCAGAATGACTAAGATCAAAAACTCAGGTGACAGCAGATGCTGGTGAGGATGTGGAAAAAGAGGAACACTCTTCCATTGCTGATGGAATTGCAAGCTGGTACAACCATTCTGGAAATCAGTTTGGAGGTTCCTCAGAAAACTGGACATAGTACTGCCTGAGTACCCAGCTATACACTCTTAGGCATATACCCAAGGTTGCTCCACATATAACAAGGACACATGTTTCACTATGCTCATAGCAGCCTTATTTATAATAGTCAGAAGCTGGAATGAGCCCAGATGTCTGTCAACAGAGAAATGGATACAGAAAATTTGGTACATTTATACAATGGAGTACTACTCCGCTATTAAAAATGATGAATTTATGAAATTCTTAGTCAAATGGATAGAACTAGAAAATATCATCCTGAGTGAGGTAACCCAATCACAAAAGAACACACATGGTATGCATTCATTGATAAGTGGCTATTAGCCCAAATGCTCAGAATACCCAAGATACAATTCACAGACCACATGAAGCTCAAGAAGAAGGAAGACCAAATTTTGTGTGCTTCAGTCCTTCTTATAAGGGAGAGCAAAATACTCATGGGAGAAAATACAGTGTGGAGCAGAGACTGAAGGAAAAGCCATCCAGAGACTTCCCCACCTGAGGACCCATCCCATATACAGTCACCAAACCAAGACACTCTTATGGATACCAAGAAGTGCATGGTGACAGGAGCCTGATATAGCTTTCTCCTGAGAGACTCTGCCAGAGCCTGACAAATATAGAGGCAGATGCTCTCAGCCAACCATTGGACTGAGCATGGGGTTCCCAATGGAGGAGTTAAAGAAAGGACTGAAGGAGCTGAAGGGGTTTGTAACCTCATAGGAAGAAAAACAATATCAACCAACCAGGGACTAAGCCACCAACCAAGGAGTACACATGGAGGGACCCATGGCTCCAGTTGCATATGCAGCAGAGGATGGCCTTGTCGGGCACCAATGGGAGAAGAGGCCCTTGGTCTTGTGAAGGCTTGATGTCCAGTGTAGGGGGAATATGAGGGCAGGAAGGTGGAGTGGGTAGGTAGGTGAGGGAACACCCTCATAGAAGCAGGGAGAGGGAGAGGGGATGGGGGCTTCTGGAGAGTGGAAATGAGAAAGGGGGTAGCATTTGAAACATAAACAAAAAAAATCCAATAAAAATTTAAAACAATGTAAATAACTAAAATATCCAATAAAAAAGAAATAAATTATATCATCTACAGTGACCCACTAAAAAATAAAATACTTTAAAGAGTGTCTCATGAGTGTGTCCCATTTTCTAAAGTACTACAAATTCTACAATGAGCATAAAAAATGTTTACTGTTGGAATGGGCAATGAGTGACATCAAAGGTGACAATAAGCAAATACAAATAAGTTATGGCATATGCTATGAAGTAGGCTGAGCCTGAGAGTGATACTCAAGAAGATGGAAAAGAGATTGTTGTCCAAAGAACATAGAGCAGAGAGACTCAGCTCATGGAGCTGACATAGCTGGGTTCTGCCACATGAAGACATAATGATGTGGCGTGACATGCAGAAGCGAAGTTTACAGGTGAATGTGAGATCATGACATGAGAATCTATAGCTAAGAATGACTAGGGTGTGAACATCCGATCTAAGTGCAAAAGCAAAACACTCAACACATCTCAGCATGCGTTGTTCATGCCAACCTGTGTTGCTGAAGAGATCACTCTGGCTATTGCTCTGTAGAGAAGGTTTTAGAAGTCAATAACGAAGGCAAGGGGGCTGGTTAAAGGCTTACATTTCTGTGTCAGTGGGAAATGAAGATAACCTGGGCTACAGTGCTGTATATGAGGACACAGAGAGATGGATGGATTTGAAACATTTTGAAGTAGAAATATTGGTACTTCCTCATAGGTTGGATATGCAATGTAAAAGAAGCAGATAGATCAAATGAGCTTGAATCACTGAGTGAACAGCACTCTATGGCAATGAGAAAGTAAACACACTTCTTCCTATGGGGCCAAATTTTAACGGTTAAAATTGTTATAGCTAGTGATTAATAAGGACCTACCATGCTATTCTTAGCCACTTTAGTAGACATGTTATATATATTGTGTAACTTAATAGGCAATTTTATAGAGCTAGTTTATAATACAATTTTATATGAGAGTAAAATTGATGTAAAAAAATTAAATAACTTTTCTTAGGTATCATTCTGTTAGAGATTCCCAAGTGGACTCCCTTCTCTTTGACATTTTAGACTCTGGTGTTCTCTAGGCAGATTCATAAAGCTCTCTTTAAGCTAATGCCCAGCTGGGAACTACCCACAATCTCCTGTCACATGAGGAATTGCTACTCTAGTTATATTTCTATCCCTAAATCCTTTCTGGAGAAAGAAGTATGGGAACACCACCCTTATAGAATTTAGAACAAATCGTAAGTCTCACTTAGGACTTCATTTCTCAAAATCATGGCAGGGGATTCTAAGAAAGATATATTTAGAAGCAGTGCACCCACATAGTTGAATGCTTCAACTCTGACAAATACCTCCAGTCCAAGGCTTTGCACTTACATTACATGAATTGACCGTAGTCTTAACAGGTATGTTCTCTTAAGGAGGGTGCATGTCACTGTTAGGATTAGAACACAAGTTGTTCCTTTGGAGTTTCCTCTTCACTAAGGAAATTTCCCAGCCACATCATCCCAAGCACTGCCTTGAATCAATCAGTGATAGGATTCATGAATGAAAAGCTCCTTAAGTCTAAGATATTTGTACTACTCCATATCCAGGGAGAACACTATATTAAACTCACTCTTAGTGACATCACTGCCCATAAAAATATTTATTCCAACTTATATTTCACTGACCTCTTTTCAAAAGGATCTAAATACACAATTTTCCACCACCCTTTGTCTTGCTGTGGGGAGATTATGTGTGAAACTCAGATAAACTGATTAAAAGTCCTTAATACCAGCCACAAATCCTGAGCAAGTCTGTAGCCTGTGGTCAGGCAGATCCTGAAGAACATGTTACCTTCAAGGGAATAATACCCATATATCTCAATTCTCATACCACTTATTGGCTCAATTCTCATACCACTTATTGACCATCCCTCACAGATTCCATCCCTCACATGGCTTAATATCTGCTATTTCACCGAAGGCATCAGCATCCCATGCATACATTCCTGACAGACAGTATGTAATAACAGGTCCTCTTCAAAGTTCCAATGTATAGTAATGAACAAGATCGCCAATTACTTCATCTGAAAGTGAACTGGCAATAGCACTGCAGTCTATATCTATTGCTCCACGAGGTAGCAAGGGCTACAGTTAAGGAGTATGCCTGAGTATCAATGTCCATAACAGTACTGAGGTCCCCCTATGCTGTCATCACCATGTAAAGTCCATGCTTCCCATTCATAGAAGAATGGATAGGAGAGCAGAATACATGTCAGATAATGTAGACAAATGTTCTTTAATTCCAAGAGGGTATGGACACACCCATATCAATGGTCTTGGCTCTCAAAAGAAGTGCTTCAGCTCTTCAGACTTCTGGACTTCCTATCCACTACCTTGCCAAACTTTCTACTTGTTTTCTCATTGAAAATACTTGTCTGCATCTGATAGAATAGCTCCATCATCATTTACCCACCTATCTGGAAGCTCAATCATCTCTGTCACCTTAACTTGTCCTAATACAATGTCCATACTCAGCTGTATATTTCCCAAGCTAAATCTTAAAACTTTATAAGCATGGCTCTCATGATGGCTAGTCTGGTCTCGACATTGCCATGGCCGCTGTGATAGATAGCACTATGCTAACATGCCCATGGCTAATGTGATGGCTAGACCTATCTCAAGATGCCCATGGAATGTGATGTCATTAAGAGAAAATATTTTGGCTTTAAAAGTAGACAAACCCTGTCTCAAAAAAGAAAAAAACAAAAACAAAAGTAGACAAAACTTCAACTCAGCTTGTCTTTCACTTCTTACAGATAACAAATTGTAGAGGTCATGTGACATTCCCGACAAAATATGCTAATTATTAAGTAGAACTTGTCCTGACTCAGCACAAGGATCTCCATATTAACTATGCCATCACATTCTTAGAAAACATGCACAGCAAGAGAGAAAAGCTCAAGGCGGTGGATCATTAAAATTGAAGATTGGGAACAAATGATTCATTGTGAAGTTATATTCTGTTCTAGGAAACTACATGGACATTGAAGGAAGATGATACTATCTAACATTTGGAAAAGCACATTTGGGTGTTTTCATTTTGAAAAGTCTCGGCATAAACTGTTAAATAATATTCTAACTGGATAGAAAATACGGATTTATTTTATTTTCCTTTATAATCAACTAACTAGTATATGAATAAATTTGCTCAGTATTATTGGATGGTAGTAGAGAAAAGATAGCCCTTTTGGGATATTAGTCTTTTCTTTGAGTTGACATCCCAGCATGTTGCTGTGAAGTGTGACATGAAGTCTTCCCAGTGCCATACACCAGCCATCAGCTCACAGGTGAGATTCTTTTCACTCGAGGATTAAGTATCTGTGGCCACTGAATCCCATCTCATCCTGAGCTGCCTCTCCATGAGAATCCTCAGGGAAAGGCAGCATGTGCATTGTTGTGAGGAGTTTTCATATCTTTTAACATAAAATCCGTAAATTCTATAAAATTCTAAAGCAAGTTAGCAGAAAGGCAATGGCTAAACGCTCAAGGCTGTAGCAGTGGCTCAGTGGTTGAGAGTGATTACAGGTCTTGCAGAGGACAAATGTTCGGTTTCTAGCATCCACATTGACTGGCTCATAATTGTCAACTCTGGCTCCAGGGAGATATGATGTTTTTGATCACTGTAGGCACTATACTCATATAAATACACATCCATGCCCAGGTGTGCATGCACACACACACACACAACCCTTTAAAATTCCACCTAGTTCTATCTAATTCTAATTCTAAATTTGTCTTCATCTTTGGTTTCATCATACGAAAATAGGTATGGATATTTGTCAAAGCAAAATTTTCTGTAAAACATTGAGGTTTCACCAACAATTAGCTCAGAGTTATTTTAATACATTAAGATGTACTCTTGTAAAGTGTATTAAATTAGAGCCATGTACTTTTTTCTCACTATCAGATCTTATATAAGCAGCTCTGGGCAGCCAAATACAGGAAGAAGATGTTTATAACCTGACAGAAGGCTGTGATCTACTCCTCTCAAATGCCCAAAGTCATTCACAAAAGAATTAAGTCTGGTAACGTCCTGAGAAATTTTCTTTGCCATAATTATATGCATATTGCCATAAATTCTTTTCTCATCAAATAATTAACCTAAAATATTACTAGCAACCTAAAATTATCCCTGACCCTGGAGTTTGCTGTATGCTGAACATACGCATGGCTGGCCTTGGGACAGCCACAGGGTGGCAATGACAAGAAGCTCCAGAGTCATGAGCTGAGTCATCACTATAGTGAATGCCACTGCCAGCAGGTAACACCAGTTCGATCTCAGTCAAATGAATTGAATCCTTTCAATCAGATGAAAGTTGAATGCTCAAGAGGGCAGTTTGTCACACATGTCCTAATCGCCAGTGAGGTCCTGCCTTGCACCATATGAAGAATATCTTTAGTAATTCCTATGATTTTATGTCGATTTATCTTGTTCTC
The DNA here is from genome assembly GCF_000001635.26 of Mus musculus. Lineage (NCBI taxonomy): Eukaryota > Metazoa > Chordata > Mammalia > Rodentia > Muridae > Mus > Mus musculus. The sequence continues at coordinate 32,432,791 of NC_000074.6, forward strand.
ATCTGGCTTAGATGAGATCCCCATTTTAGTTCCTCTAGTAAGGATCAGTGTACTGGCTGGTTTTATATGTCAACTTGACACAGCTGGAGGTATCACAGAGAAAGGAGCTTCAGTTGAGGAAATGCCTCCATGAGATCCAACTGTAAGGTATTTTCTCAATTAGTGATCAAGGGGGAAAGGCCCCTTGTGGGTGGGACCATCTCTGGGCTGGTAGTCTTGGTTCTATAAGAGAGCAGGCTGAGCAAGCCAGGGAAGGCAAGCCAGTAAAGAATATCCCTCCATGGCCTCTGCATCAGCTCCTGCTTCCTGACCTGCTTGAGTTCCAGTCCTGACTTCCTTTGGTGATGAACAGCAGTATGGAAGTATAAGCTGAATAAACCCTTTCCTCCCCTACTGCTTCTTGGTCATGATGTTTGTGCAGGAATAGAAACCCTAAGGCAGTCAGTGAAGTGGAAACTTTTGGTCTCTTTGGAAACTTAGTTGTGTCAACTGATGTTTTGCTGGGGCACGTAGATAGAAGGGCATTTTGCTATAATAGACACGTGAAAGGATGTGTGATGATTAGAAGGAATAGAAATATGAACACACAGAGAATGGGAGCTAGATCATAGATTTGCTTTACTGTACCTCACTACTCTTTGCTGGCGATGTACATGTATTGGTTTGCCCTAAATTGCATTGTTAATCTTCGTTTGTGGTGACTTCATAGAGAAATACTAGCCAAAGAAGTTCTTATGGTATACCAGTGGCTTCTTGCCACTTTTTGCAGTCTCTTGCCAATCCAGTAGAACCTTGTGGTTATTCTAGATTGAGCTGATGCTGCTGATTCACATATGGTGTCTGCTGAGTGGACTAGCTGAGAACAACAAAGATTAGAATTGCCCCAGAGAACTATTTCTAAGCAGGTCCATTTCCCCCATATCCTAATAATCTTTCCTTTCCACTACTTCTGGTGGGTAGTGAGCTAAAAGGAAGGTTTAAACATTTAAGAACTCTTATTAAAGTAGGTTGTGAAAAATACAAGCCTACAGGCCAGGAAACTATGACTCTGATACCTCATAACAAAGTATTAAGTTAAAATCCAAATATGACCAACACTAAACACTTTGTGGCAAGGGATTTTCATGACATTTTGCTTACAATTTTACATTTGCTTATTTTAAATTGCTCCTCTGAAACCTGTATTCCCCACTCTGGGCTCACCAAAGAGCAGGTTCCATAAGTTCTTTGATCTCCCTATCAGTGTTTCTCCTTAAGTGTCTTCTTGGCACCCCCTGGATCTTTCTGTAGAACATACATACAATAAAAATTTTTATTTCAATCATGTGTCTGTCCTGACCATTGAAGCAAAAAGACTGTCTTTCTAAGTTCTTAAAAACATGACCTAAGGAGTCTTCCTAACTTTATCTAGGGCTTTCGGATGATTTTCCTAGCTGAATGGTCTTTCTAAAATGTTATTTGTGAACTTACACCACAAGGCATAATGGCTGAACGAATGCCAGCTGACTCATGAATTCTGGTCTTCCCAAGGCTGTCTCACTGTTTAAAACCTGTCATCCCAGGATCATTGTAAGGGTCATCTCTTTCATTTGTATCAGTTTGAACACATTTTATTCCCCACCAATCCATTGCAAATACCCAACAATGTGGAATGAGTCTGTCAGACATTGGTCACACTGAAATTCTGACAACTCAAAATGTTTTCTTTTTACTTAGCAGAACTTCGGTTCAGATTTCATTTTACACAAGTTAGTTGCAAATGTTTTCTTCTAGAACTCTTTTGCTGTGTTCATTATCATTGGTTCCCACTTTAGGGGTAATTAGTGATGCCTATATAATTCCATTTTGACCTCTGATGGTCTTAATCAAGTGAAAAAAAAAACCAAAAAACAAAAAACAACCCAGAATTGTTAATCAATCCTGAAATGGCCAGCTCTTATGTCTGCTGTCTTAAATCACCTTTGTGGGAGCCATCAGTCTGACAAGTGAAAATAATTAAAGAACATTTACATCTTTACAGTTGCCTCTACAGAAATGCTGGAAATCACAGCTTTCATTACAAACAGTACAATACCCTTTCTCACCTCCCTCAAGCAAAGGTTTCTGACACCTGCCCTCCCCTACTCCTCTAGTAGGCATTCAAATGAAGATTACACTCACAGGGTTCCATTTCAGTCAGAAGAGAATATAATTGTAATCAGGGCTGTTTAACTAAAGGGTTTATCGCATGACTTGCATAAAACTAATACATATTGTAACTCAGTTAAACATTTAAAGCAGAAACTGAATAAGGAACATTCAGTGTCACTCTGCAAGACACTATCCCACCCCACCCGACCCCTGCTTCTATGAGGGTGCTCCCCCACCAACTCATCCACTCCCACCTCACTGCATTAGCATTCCTCTACATTGGGGCATTGGACCTTCACAGGACCAAGGGCCTCTTCTCCCATTGATGCCCAACAAGGCCATCCTCTGCTACATATGTGGCTGTAGCCATGGGTACCTCCATGTGTACTCCTTGGTTGGTGGTTTTGACCCTGAGAACTCTGGTTGGTTGATATTGTTTTTCTTCCTATGGGGTTACAAACCCCTTCAGCTCCTTCAGTCCTTCCCCTAACTCCACCATTGGGTTCCCTGTGCTCAGTCCAATGGTTGGCTGCAAGCATCCAATTCTATATATGTCAGGCTCTGGCAGAGCCTCTCAGGAGCCAGCTATATCAGTCAAGCAAGCACTTCTCGGCATCAGCAATAGTCTCTGGGTTTGGTGGCTGCATAAAGGATGGATCCCCAGGGGGACAGTCTCTGGATGACCTTTCCTTCAGTCTCTGCTCTACTCTTTGTCCCTATATTTTCTTTATACAGGAGCAATTCTGAATTAATACTTATGAATTGGATGAATGGCCTCATCCCTCAACCTGGTGGCCATGGCTAACCTCTGGATATGGTCTCTATAGGTTCTCTCTCCCCTTTTTTCAGTATTTCAGCTATTGTCATTCCTGTTGGGTCCTGGGAGTCTGTTGCTTTCCTGGCATCTGGGACTTACTGGTGGCTACCCCTAGTTCCCCCATCCCCCATGGTTACACAGCTCTGTCCCTCTGTACATCTCCCCTGTCTCCTCCCACACCTGATTCCTAATCCTGTCCCCCTTTCCCTTCCCCCTCCTCTTTGAATTAAATTCAAAGGATGAGTTGAGCTTATCTTTTAGAAGCATACACATTCTAGCAGTAAGAAAACAAAAGGACTACCATTTAGGGAGCATCTTCCAAAATTGTAAAAAACAAGCATATTTGTCACAACTTAGGGAGACAAGTGTCATCTCTACTCTTTTTTTTTTTTTTTGCTTTATCCTTTGTTAGTTACATTAGTTTTATAGTGTCATAACTGTTTGCTCCCCATATTTCTGTGTTAAATACCACCTCAAGGGACACAGGGTTTTCATTGTCAGAAACCTCTGTTCATCGAGACTTGCTGCATCTAACATGGTACGAATATCCTTTGCCTATCTATAGCCAAACTTAGTTTTACCCGTGACTCATTACTGGACCTGTTCCTGTCTTTTGCTTGCATCTTCCGACACAGCATGCCTTCAGATATATCCCATGGAACCAAGGAACCAGAGGGTCCTAAAGCTGGTGGGGATCTGACAGAAACTTCCAATCTTAGAGGAAAGTAAGTCAGAGTTTACAGAGAAAATATTTAGTTGTAGACTGTGAAGTTAAGAGTGGCTTAAGACTGGACACGCCAGTGTTCACTCTATTGGGTCAGTTATTGTGAGAAGCACATATAAAGCATGATGCTTTTTGTTTGTCTTTTTGTTTTGTTTTGTTTTGTTTGTTTGAACAGGAAGACAGGTGTAGAATAGAGCTATAAGCATGGGTTCCAGTCAGCTCAATGGGGCTCAAAGACAATCTCCATACACAAAGACTATTATTATCAACTGTCAAGGAATTGATATTTAGTACCATTTCTAGATGGTGAATATAGGTTACACTTCATACAATAATGTATTCACTTAACATTTTTAGTTGACAGGGGGATGTGCCAGGGGGAATTAATGGTTCCAGGCTAAAAGGGGTGAAGCAGCCAGAACAATCAGTTTGCATGAGCAGTAGTATGGAAGGGGGATGCCAGAAAAATTCTGACAAGCAAGAAACAAGAAGTGAATAAGATGAGGCTCAGGATGGTCGCAGAGGAAGAGGTCTGTAAAGAAAACTTAACGATAAGAATGAGGCCAAAGTCAAGCATCAATTGACCTAGAACAACACAAGGATTTCACAAGGATGTTTGTGAAATCAGTAAACAGACACACACACACACACAAAGAGAGAGAGAGAGGGGGAGAGAGAGAGAGAGAGAGAGAGAGAGAGAGAGAGAGAGAGAGAGAGAGAGAGAGAGAGAGAGAATGGCATGGGTACCATTGTGTATGGAAGTCAGAGGAGAACTTTGTTTAGTAGATTTTGTCTTTCTGCCTTTGAAAGTTTTGGGAAGCTGACTTGAGTTATTGGGCTTGTGCAGATTGTATCTTCACTCTGAGCCGTCTTGCTACCCTGAGGCTACCATTTCACCAATACTTTTGTCATCTTTGAAAAAATTCAGGTGGCATAGCTATATGTATTTAATTCTATTATTAATTCTGAGTATTTTTTCTATTCTATTCTATTCTATTCTATTCTATTCTATTCTATTCTATTCTATTCTATTCTATTCTATTCTATTCTATTCTATTCTATTCTATTCTATTCTATTGATCCATGTGTCTGTTTTGTGTCAGGACCATGCTGTTTTTGTTACCATGAACCTGTGGTATGACTTAAAGTCAGGTATTACGAAACAACGCTGTTTCTTCTGCACAGATTGCTTTGATAATCCACGGGGTTTTACTTATCTACATAAATTAGGTTTTTTTTCTGTTTTGCAAATGATGTGTTATTTCTATGAGGTTTGCATCAAGTCTGTAGTCCACTTATACAATTGTTTCTTAATATTATTTGCAATGCTTTGACCTACCTACTTAGACAGTAAAACAAATCTGGCAAGACCTCTTTCTGAAATGTCTGAGAAATACCCTAAAGCTCCTTTCTTCCCACAGTTAGGCAGTCTTGCCCATGAATAAAGGCTTGTAGTAACATGACACTCCCTGGCAAGCAAATTCTGTGGCATATACATGAGTGAATTTGAAATTTCTCTGAAAGGACTCTTCTGTATTAAAAGGTCACTGAACACAACAGAGTTTCAACTGTCTACAGTACCATGCTCTTCTTCCAACTGACAAATTTCAAAAACACATGAACTGGGAGATGCTTTGTGTACATTACCTTCACAATGTCATGTTCCTAAGGTACTTGTATGTCTGTCATGTAAGATCATTTTCTGAGACTTGTTCTCTCTTGTGTATTCTTTACCTGCTTTTTTTTTCATTTTTTCTTTTTTGTTTTGGTTCAATACTTTTTGATAATTTCCTCCAGTGATTTCCATTTCCAAGTGGCATGCCATAAAATGTGTCTTGTGTTTTTAACCCAGCAGCAGAGGCAGGCTCTGTAACCTTTTCTAAAGCAAAGCTCTTTCAAAAAGATTGCCCGGCCAGCAGCTCTTTGCTCTGCCCTTCCTTTAATCCTTGCTTGGCTGTGTGCATTTATCAATATGAAATGCACTAATAGGTAGCTTTCCCAGTTCTGACAAGGGAGAAAAAGTATATCAGCAAACAGCAAATGACTGGAAACCTTAAGTCTGCTATAATTCATGGTCACTTACACTGCATATTATAAAATGTCACCCACGAAAGGGCACATGATATCCAACACTGTACAAGACAAACTAGGACACATATTTTCAGAGATTTCAAGAGAAGACGAATAAGCCTGGAACTGCCAGTGTTTGGGAAATAATCTGTACCTATTAGGTAAAGGGAGCCCAGGAAAAAAAAATGTACACACCAACTGACATATGAAGAAAGAGGTTTATCAAAAGAATTCTTAAGATGTGAAGTTTTGACATATTCAGAACCAATACAGTTAAAATTACAAAAATAGTTGACTAGTATTTAGAGAGTAATTTTAAATCATACAAACAAAAACCTACTGGAAGATTAGTTTCCAAAATGGTCAAGAAATTGAGAATCCACTCATGGATTTACATGGATTTAATGATGCTTTAGACAATAATTACTGTAGTTAAAGAGAGTGCATTTTGCCTCTTCTTCCTTCAGAGACTCTATTAAATATTTATATACTATATAAATTCCAATTTAAATGTGTTACTTGCATATAATAAACACAATAAATAGCCTGACAGAAAAGAGTAATTGCATAACAATTTAAAAGCAGTACCCACGATTACCTACAACTGCCCCCCAACAATCCCATAGTCTCCCAAGATTCACTGGGGCCCAAACTTTTAATCATGAACCTGGGAAGACACAGCGAAACTATATGCAAATCATAGTTCCCACCACTAGGAAATCACATTTCACCTTAGAGTGATCTTGGGTTATCTTTCCCTGTATTTCCTTTAGCCTCAGGAATCTCCATTCATCACAGACTTAAAGGCTAAACCACCTTTTAAGATCAAAAGAAGGACATAGAAGGCATCCATTTTTCTTTAAATACAAGAAGATATCAAACAGGAGAAACATACTGGAGGACCTGGGAATGCCGTGGAAGGGTACTAAGGTGGGCAAGCTGGAAACACTTAATTTAAGAAACATGTAAGGGAAACGTTATAAAAATCGTGACGTAATAAACAAACTTGAGGAGGTATTGCTACAAAAGAAATAAACCAAGAATTATATTTAAAAGATATAGGAAATAAAGAGTCTTTGAAAACTAAAATGGAGGTTGTTATAATAAGTGAATCAGCAGAAAGAACAGAGATGCCATGAAAGGATTGACAAACACAGACTGAAATGCAATGCTATATATTACAAGTCAGGATAACTGGCTAGCTATCACGGTAGTAGGAGCCCCAGAAAGGAAGAAATAAAAGAGAAGATTTTTAAATGTTTATTATATTTTTCATAAAATATATATTTGATCATAATCATTCACTTGCCCCAACTCTTATCAGAGTCTTCCCCATCTTCCTAATTACCTGACTTCATGTTCTCTCTCTCTCTTTTTCTCTCCTTCCCTCCCCCTCCCTCTTAATTCTCAACCTCCTCCAAACACAAAAATCAAAACAATGGAATAAAACAAAAGGTTAAAACAAAACAAAAAGCACCTCTCTCTCTCCCTCTCAATCTCTCTCTCTCTCTCTCTCTCTCTCTCTCTCTCTCTCTCTCTCTCTCTCTCTCTCTCTCTCTCTCTCTCTCCACGGTATCCAATTTGTGTTGGGCAACTACTCCTGGACATGGGACATGCACTGGAGTGTGGTTGCTATAACCAGTGAATCTCCATTTGAGAAAACCAAGTTTTCTATTTACATCAGGAGTCAAATGCAAAGAACTTCTTGGTTAGGGGTGGAACTTCAGATCTACTCTCTCTAAGATGTGTGTGGTTTGAACTTGTGCAGGTCTTATGTGCACAATAACAAGCTCTGTGAGTTCATATGTGCATCAGTCCTGCATTGTCTGGAAGACACTGTTTTGTGGACTCATCTAACACCTCTGACTCTTACAGAAATGGCCAAACCAAATCACCTTTAAGCAAAAGAATGCATTAACCTACAGAGTCTCACTGAGTACTTAAGTTCAAAGAAATCCATTCTATCACTGGAAACATTTAAAATGTGGCAGAAGGATATGATTCTAAAAGTATTTTAGAGAGAAAAAGGAGAACCAAGTTTCAGCTGCTGCCTGACTTTTCAGCTAATACAGGGGGAGCTAGGTGGCAGAGTTCTTATCTAGTCTATGAGGCAAATCAGAAAGGTGGGAATGGGTGGCTGGGTGGGTGGGTGGGTAGGAGGATACCCTCATAGAACCAGGAGGAAGGGGGATAGGATAGGGGGTCTCAAGTGGGGAAACCAGGAAAGGGGATAACATTTGAAATGTAAATAAAGAAAATATCCAATAAAAAAGAACAAAGTAAACAAACAAAACCCACAAACAAACAAACAAACAAGAGAAACTTTGGATTAGCTTATCATTGACTCTCCTCTATAAACACCACAGAGAAACAATGAGACAGAGCATCAAAAGTGTGAGAAATACTATTAAAGACAAAACTTTATACCAATTGAGATATTGTACAGCTAGGAGAGGAAATAGGAATCAAAAAATGTACCTTTCATATACCTTTTCTTGGGAAGTCCTTTTATGATATGCTATAATAAAATGAGAAAATAAAGTAAGAAGTAGGGAGATATAAAGCATAATATTTAATCAAGAAGAAGAATAAATCTAAGCAAGGATTTCAGCTATGCCACAAACTTAGAAACAGTATCTGTGAAAAAGGAAAAGGGAGACTTTGGTGAGGATATTTTATTAGGGTGAGGGAGGGCAGAATAGATGAATTTGACACAGAAAACACACACATCTCTCTCTCTCTCTCTCTCTCTCTCTATCTATCTATCTATCTATCTATCTATCTATCTATCTATCTATCATCTGTGTGTGTGTGTGTGTGTTTGTGTGTGTGTGTGTTAACATTACAGGATTATTAATAAGACCCTATTGCTGAAGACAACACATACTCAAGCCACAGAACATAGAGAAAGGAAGCTGGTATTATCTGGAACCTTCATCTCGACTGGGTAGTTTGTACAATGATGAAAGGTGCTGTCTATGTAACCAGAGGAGAAAAGTAAGCATCTGTCCCACCCAGCTGTGAACCCTGTGAGCTACAACAATGGCTGGTCTGGCAAAATATGCTCACTGTTGTAGATGTGGTAACTAACCACCGTCTGACTGTGTTTAAGGAACAGCTACAAGATGAAAGTCATACTTGGCATTGTTATTGGCCCATGAGCCTGAGATTAGATAGGTCACAGCCCTAGAGGAGAGCCTCCGCCCCCCACCTCCTCCTCTTCCTCTTCCTTCTCCTACTGTGCTGAAGATACAAAATACTAAAATGACCCCTAATTACTTCTTATACCCACAGATTAGTACATCTCTCAACCCTCATCAGAGAAGCTTACTCCTGCAATAGATAGCTATTAATGCAGAGACCCACAATTGCTGAAGGTGCAGAGACTTAGAGAATTCAAAATATTCAACCACAAATGGGATATATATATATATCCCATTCAAAGGAGCCTTTCAAAGGAGCCTGCTTTAATATTCAGGCCAACTTCATCTGCTGACTCAAGCTGCAGGTGGGCCAGACACAGCTGCTGAGAGCTCTGAGCACCAACCTTAGAGACATACAGGCAAAGAGACCGTATTTTTATCCAAAAATATAGATGCTCAGGGGGTGACATTCCTTCAAATTGGGCTTGGAACTAGATGTGAACCTCTCGGCTGGTCACCGGTTGTGTTTCCCTGGGTGAGTTCCTTGGCACATCTCAGAAGCAAGCCTTCTTGTGGAACCAAGTAATGACAGTAGCACAGGCCAAGCCCAAATTCGGCCCCTACTGAATTTTGCTTTTCTTTCTCCACTTCAGGCAGTTAGCTTAGCTCCGCCTCTTCCAGCCCAGTTCACCTACTGTTACTGAACTTTTCAAACACTTGGCAAAGTCAGAGCTCAGTGGGCAAGCATAGCTCACCCATCCCAAAGGAGGCAGTTCAGGACGCGGAAATGAGTGCCTTGCTTCTGAAGCCAGTAGGTTCTATATATCACCTACCCACTCCTCCCGAAGCCCAGCGATCATTTTGTGAGAGAAGGAAGAAAGGTTGTTAAGATCAAGAGATGTCACTCATTTGAACATGAATTCAATGACCCTTTCCACTGATTCCTTAAAACACACATTTGTATATGCATGTCTTTATACCATCTATTCATCTACATCTAAAATGTCTCTATATATGTATAGCTATATACAATTATGGATACTATGTACATATATATGTGAGTAATATATACACAGACATAATATTAAATGGCATTTATATGGTCATGAAAATATAAATACTATTTGGTGTTCTAACTTTAACATTAAACTTTGGGCAAGGGTTGTGCTGTACTTTTAGCACAGAGCACAAGTCTCAATAATCTAAAATGGGAAGAGAGAGGATGACAAGGAACCTAATATGAAGGGAGAAGATGTTGGAGAAACTATGTCATTCTAATATCCTACTGTCACCCCATAGGTGCCAGATACTGTTACAGATGCCTATAGTAAGGAAAAGCTTAAAGTTGTATATTCCTATAATAAGGAAAACATTAATGCTTATAGTCCACTCATAGGAGACCATTAAGATGAGTAGTCAGAGAGTTCAAGGTAATAGAAATATTCCTGACTTTGAAATTACACAGTGAACTGTCATTATCTGGAGTCAAGAGACTACTGACTCTTCCACTAGATTATCTAACATAAGAACCAATGTTTAGCGATTAATATTGAAAAGACACCTTGAGGCAATGAGAAAGGGCCTGAGAAACACAAGGACTCTTGCTTCCCATTGGTAGCATTCAACTGTGATTTAATGTGTTCATTGTTATGCCATACTTTGCTTAAAAAATATATGTGTGTATAAAATGTCTGTATAATGCTATACAGTAGTGATTATTGAATACTTTCTTGTGAAACATACTAATTGTACTAGCCTTGATACAAACCAAATGTTTATTTATTACATATGTTCCATATATAAATATTGTATTAGTTGCTATAATCATATATAATTACAAATCTATTGAGTTTTACTTTTTGGTTTTTCTTCCACTTTCCCTAAAAAGTTTTACAAAAGAAATTAAATAATCAAGGTGTTCTGATCCTTGCCCATGTGCATTTTTGGTCTTCTTGAATTCACAAAGCCCAAAGAGGAATAAATACAGGGTTCTGTAAGGATGAGCAATGTGCCACTCACCGAAAGGAAGGCAACGAGCCCAGAAATGCAAGGAGACATCAAGATATTTGCTTACTTTGCTATTCAGCCACATCCTTTATCTTTGTAGACTTTCAGCTTGAGAATCTGACAAGTACTTAGATTATATTTATTCAGAAAGAGTGAAAAGTTCAAAAGGATTGAACTGATCCTTAACCTGGTGACCTCGAGGACAGGGCATGTTTATCCAGCTAGGCTCTTGAAGTTAAAGTTTTAAGAACTTGGCGTGGTGGGGGCAGGGAACATCAGTGGTTTAAAAAAAAATTCCCTAACCAGGAACATTATAGTGAGTCCTCTTGATGTATTTTGTTTGGACAAATTCATACCCAGTGGCCCATGTTAATGAGGTGGCAATTAAATCACACACCAAGTCAGGGGCTGAGGGATGGCTTTAGGACAAATGTTTACCGTTCTAGGCCATGTGGAAACCTTTGAACCTTTGTGAAATTCAAATATGCATGACACGGGATAAAATGTCCAGTCCTTCCCCGGGATTATGTTCAACACAAGATAAAGAAATGGTGGCATTTAATTGTCAACGGGGATGCAAATCACCAAATTTGTAGAATTTTCTTATTCAGAATTCTTGAGCTCCATATGTTTTCTCTAAAAAGAGATTTATTCATACAATTTATAGATGATTATCACATTGGTTTTAAAAAGGAATTGATCAGTTTCACTCATGTTTTGAATATTGAATGTGATTGTTCTGATCATTTGCATCTTTATTGCCAAGTACAGGATCCTTTTTCTAAAATTTATTTTATTGCATTATATTTATTTATTTACTTTGTATGTGTGTGTATGATCAGAGATGGCACATGTGCCCTGTGAAAGTCAGAGTTTCAGGGTTTTGTTATCTTCTTAGGAAATCAGGCTTGACATGAGACTGCAGAGTCATGTCACTGGTCCAAACCTTACACTTCTGTTCAGAGGGACTTAGCAATTATGTATATGTCTCTAGTTGTCCAGGTAGACATGGTGGTAAATCCTAGAGCTATTCATGAAGTATTCCAAAGATAATGGCAATGGGTTCTCAGCAGAAATACATCCATTCTTCATAGTATTTCTCTCCTTCCTCTGTACCAGGAGAGTCTATATTTTAACTTTGGAGAAACTTTTTTGTTCAAAAAAATACCTATTTCCCTTTTCATGTGAACTATCTTGGGAAGTCTCAACATTATTAATTCACCCTGAATCTCATGTGGCAACTTAAGCCATTTTAAGGAAACATAGACGAGAAATGATGGTTTTGGAGCCAAGGGGCTGCATAGGATTAACTTAAGGATTTAAAATTAAAATAATTATACAAATTATATATAACAGACAAATAATATGATTAAACAAATATTCTTTAGACTCATTTTCTAAATATATTTGATTTGAACATGTGCAAATATGCAAATAAACAATATAGAGACACAATATTGGGGCTTCAGGGTTGAGTTTAGATGGACAAAGAATGCACTAGAACAAAGCCCATTGGACTGTGTTGCCCCCCCTCCCATTTCCTAGGAAAGCTAGGAACACTTCACCTTCCAGTTTGACCCTGGGACTAAAAGCTTTCAATGAGGTCAGCTTTACAAAGGACAGATATTAAACCCAGCTTAGCTGGCAAACAGAATTTATCTCAACTTATTTCCACTGCACTGAATCTTTATTTTCTATCAACTTTCAGAAAAGTTGGTAACTGGGCCATTCATCGATGGGGGGAAAATACATTAGTCAGGCCAACCAAAGTATATTCTCATTATATGAATGCAGTTATTATTATGAATGGGTACTTCAGTGATCTCATTATCACTTGGATTCCCATGGTATTTGTCGGTAGGGAGAGGATTCTGTGAAGGGTTTTTGACTTGAATACACAGCTTATTTAGCAGTGTAATTTTCATTAAAACATTTTAAAACAACATTCCAGTTAATATTAAATATAATATGTAAGACTTCATTAATATGAATCTGATTCTGAAAGAGGGATCTGAGTTTCTACCTAGTCTTCTAACACAAGCACAATTCTCAGCCTGTAAGAAAAATACCATCATGTAGACTTTATTTGGGTATCCAAAGCCAGGCAAGCCTTTCTGTCTCTAAGAGTTAAAAGATATGAGGAAAATATATTTTAAGCAGCAAATGAACACACAGCTAGCCATTCACACCAAGAAAAATGTGTCAAAACATGTATTTGCCTTCCCATAGGCTTTGTGACAGGTTGCAGAGAGAGAAAAATAATAGACCCAGATTACATAATGTGCCAAATGTGGTTATAGTAGCTTTAGTCTCTTCTATATTTGTCTTCTGAGTAATATTTGGCCTGTTATCTCTAAAACAGTAGCTAGCTTTTCAGTGGAACTACATTTACAGAAATGACATGAAGGCAGAGTACAGCCAAGTCCCATAAGCATGGAGAAGTCTCTTAAGCTTAAAAGAAGTCCATTATATTTAAAGATAGATGCCTTAACTCTGAGTAGAACTTATCAGTGGCTAACAACATCCCTGCAATTAGCAGCATACTTGACACTGAAGTATAATGGGGCGACATAATGGACTTCAAATGTTACACACACACACACACACACACACACGAGAGAGAAAATAATCTCAAACCTATCGTGGAAGGGCGGGGCAATGGTAAACTCTTATCAAGGTTGTGTGTGAGTTCAAGAACATTTGAAGAAAAACAACTTTACAGCCAGCTAATTCGTAGCATTGGAGTTTAGGCTTCCTGGAGGCGGGAGTGGAATAGGCAAATTTGAGGCGGCAGATATTTGAGTTCCATCTACCTGAGACAGAGATTATAGTTAAAACACAAGGAAACTTCAGGTGATGCAAACATCTTCAGGTACCAGAGTGTTCATAGTTGCTGAAATGCCATATTGACTTGTAAGGTAGCAACAGGCTTAACACTATAAACCACAGGTAAAGAACAAAACAAAACAGAGTTTTTAGATTTTTCTAGAGTTTCGCACATCATCTAAATACTTTAAAATATTACTAAGACAGGCATTTGCAAAGCCACGGAACTTAAAACTTGTAATGATAGCTGCAGGGTACAATTGCATCCCTTTGTATACTTCTTGTACATTTAATCCTGAGAGTTTTAGCTGATGTCTTTAAGGATGTAGAATCAAATATGCTGACTCATGGACTCAAAGAACCCAAGTCACATAATGCTCTTGAATTACCACTATCACATAGCATGGTATTTCATTAGTTAGACTCCTGGATAAGGATTTCTCAGTGCACTGTCATCTCATTTCCTCAGTCTGCTTTGTATACATCATGATTTACTTTCAATGTAGTCATGTGCATAAAGGACAGTTCTACCAGTTCCTTTTTTGTGAATAGAAGAACGTGTTTAGAAGTAGTCAGAAGAATGTACAATAAGTATAGTTATATTCAGTGGTCTAGTGTACAGTAAGGATGGTCTAGTACTGTATGACATATGCCCTTTTTATATTGGTGCTTTAATACTCACCGTGTACTCTTGAATAGTACGTCTATTTTAGTTTTGTGATGATAATAGCTAACAAAATTAGGTGACTATCATTGTATGAAAATAACACACTACCAAAATGTGATCTATATGTAAAATATGCATGAATGGGATATGAGTTCCAGCCTCAAACAAGAGTGCAGTTATAGAATAATGGATAAAACTGGAGGTCATCAGGTGAGATAAAATTGTATGTTTTCTCTCATGTGCAGACTATAAGAAGAAAGAAAGGAACAAAAATAAAGTAGGAAACACTAGGCTGTAGAAGGAGATAGAGAAACTGGGATGGGGAGAAGGAGAAGAAAGAATAGTTGTGATTTGCTCCTGGAGAAGAATCTGTGCCTATTGCTGTAATCTGGTTAGAAAACCAAGGTAGAAAAGACCACATAACTGAGTATAGCACTACTATTTATCATATCAATGCAGCATCAAATATCTCTTTTGATACACATGCCAATTGGTTTTAATCAGAGAAGTCTCTTGCCAGTAAACTGCAGAGACTCATGGCTGTCGGAGCTCCTGAGAGAATATGTCAGTGATGAGAAGAGCAACGCTCAGCCTCAAACCAGACATTTTCATTGTACCCCTGTAAGGTACAGAAAACATCAGAGTAGAGAGGTGGAAAGAATGCTAAAGCCAGAATGTAGGGAGAAGGGCTATATAATGTCATTTTCTGTGCAAGCACACCCATTGCAACTGTAGCTTTATAGTAGCTATGGATGTGTGCACTGGTTCTCCATAAGAATAGGCTCATCAACAACCAGGCTCAGGATTATTAGTTACAGATTATTAATTATAGATTCAGGGGAATGTGGGGTCATTACATTCAGTTGTGTACCTACTGGTAACCCAGTGAGACTCCAATGGATACTTCCAATCCAATGGTGACACAGATGACCCTGGCTAAAATAAATGGATCTCAAAACAAAGCCAGAATTCATGAGTCTTGGAAAGGGACTGGAAGTGACAGGGAGGGAATCAATCAAAACGAGGAAAGAAACACAAGGGAAGAAATGGAAGAGGAAGACTTTGAGTACATGCATGAAACAATCGAAGAAGACAATCAAGTAGAAATGTTAGAAGATGGCTTTATAATTATTATGATCAGCATACGTTTGGAATGGTGTGCATTGTGTATGTAAGTATGGATGGATGAATGTATGACTGTGTTCATAAAATGTACAATTATTATTTGTTAATTTGAAAGAAAATAAATAGCACTATGGGAAACATATTCTCTGAGTTTTTGTACTAAATTGCATCCAAGGCCAAGCATATCCTTGACTACTTATGTGTTCATTAGTACAAACTTACATAGTTCTGTATTTATTGAATATGTGATATGATAAATTTCTGCTATAACATTAATGTCGACAAAGGGGCAAAATTGTAAGAGAGGCTAAAAGTGATTTAAATATATGATTATATGGAAATGGCATAATGAAACCCTTTGAGAGGTTATTATATAAAGATGCAAACCTTTTAAGATTTAGTTATTGTTATTAAATATGCTTCTGTGTATGTGTGTAGATTCTGGGAACTGAATTGTTAGATCCTGTCTACCAGAGAGTGTATATTTACACATACACACATGTAAATGTACTGTAGCACACATGCATATGTTTATGTTTTTAAGTAGTTAAAATTATTTAATGATGAATAATTGCATCTTTGTACAAATGACATAAAAATGCATGAACATCATACTATGTACAGATTATTTAGCTCAACAGGAAAACAATTCCTGAACAGCCTAAAAGAGTTTCTGCTCACCACGATGCCTCATAATTCATTTTGCTCATGGATCTAACCTACTAGACACGGTTATAACAACAGAGATGCAGTTAAAAAGCCCTTAGTGATTCACCTTTACTCTTTGACCCTTGATATGTCTGTCACTTTTAATACATGAGGTCTCTCTGTGGTATTAGCTGACATGTTTAACAACTAAACACATCACACCAGAGGCCACCCAGCAGTTTAAATGATGAAAAGAGGTTTGATTCCCAAACTGTGACCCCCCATATCCTAGTTGTTAAGTTCAATTCTAGCATAACAGTTACACAGAGAGGAACAGCTCCGTGTCCCAGGGGTGTGACTCTCACCCCCAGAGTTCCTGGGACTTTTCATGTTAACTTAACAAGAAATTTCATTTTATTCATTTATAATTCATACATTTAATGTGAACTTGGAGAGTAAAGCAGACATCCCCTTCACACACCTTACTGTCAACCATGGACATGGAGCGCTGTATAACACCTTTTACCAAGGACAATCTACAGGTAACCCATAACCTTTGCAGGCAAATGGCTTCCCAAATTGATCAGTATTTATCGGTTCTTAGGCTTCTATTGTTCACTCTTATTCTCATATGCTTTTGTAAAAAATGTGTTCTTTTTTCTCTCAAGAAAAGTTTGTTCTGGGTTCACCTCCCTGTGTGGAAGAAAGACATCAGAAGCAGACATCAACAGCTAAAGCTAATGTGGAGATCATGGCAGTTGCCCAAGCAGTACCCGCATCTTCATCTCACTTAATATAAACATAAATGGAGAACGTCAGAGCTCCAGGGATGTCTGCAGTGAGTAGATTATCCATTGGGCTGAGATGGAACTTAACTATATAAAATTATGACAAGCTGACTGTAATTTAAGATTTTTTTATCTTGCTAGTTGACACTTCCCATGGACCACAAAAGCAAACAAATTGTCCTATATGGTATATATGGCAGAATTTGCTCTTGATTCAGTTGTTCCCTGAAAGTTAGGTTTCTGTACCAAAGAACTACTAGCATATAGACACTTAAATCTCTGTGTAATCTGTCTGATCTGATTTATATAGATTTGAAAGTATTAAAGAACCACAAACTAGTGCAGCACAAAGTTAAACAAACATACAACTCTCTTAATCCACTTAAGCTGGTGGAACAAAATACCATCATGCAGGTGGCTTATAAAAAGTCATTTCTTTCTCAGAGTTCTGGGGGCTGCTGAGAAGTCTAAAATTAAGGCCCTGATTAATTCAGCATATGGGAAGGGATTATTGTCTGGCTCATAAACAGTGCCTTCTCACCTTTGCAAGTCCCACCTAAGCAACCCTGATGATCAGCTTTCAGCAGATGAATCTGGGTGAGCATGAACAGTCAGAACACCACCATGCTAATCATCTGAGTGCCAGAGATGTGAAATCCCTCTCCCTGTGGGATTCTCTCCTTGGTTCTGGTTCTAGTGTCTTATTACCACTCTGACATTCCCCCTTCTACACTGCCTTGATTCTCTTGTTTTGTTTGTTTGTTTGTTTGTTTGTTTGTTTTGTTTTTGTTTTTTTTCTGCTCAGTTCCATGCTGTTTCAGTCCTACCAACACAGAACAAGATGCAAAGATAGAGTCCGGCGACTCCTACTCCCCTAAGATGCCTCCACTGCTCAAGATTCCCACTGCAAACACAAGCATATATATATTTTTTTCACTTAGAATCCTATGTCCTAAGGATCAAGTCTAAATTATATAGCAGGTGATAAAACAGAGATAACTTGAGTCAGGCTGTTAGCACACACCTTCAATCCCAGTACTTGGGAGACAGAGGCAGGGAGATCTCTGCCTTCAAGGCCATCCTGGTCTACAAAGTGAGTTCCTGTTCAGCCATGGCTACCCTGAGAAACCCTGTCTCACAAAAAAGATAAACAAACAAACAAAACAAGAAACAACAACAACGAAATCAGAGATAACTCACTGGCAAGCTCGCCATCATTTCTTTTATTTTTTTATTAGATATTTTCTTTATATACATTTCAAATGCTATGCCAAAAGTTCCCTATACCCTCCCTCTGCTCTGCTCCCCTCCCCACTCACTCCAGCTTCTTGGCCCTGGCGTTCCCCTGTACTGGCGCATATAAAGTTTGCAATACCAAGGGGCCTCTCTTCCCAATGATGGCCGACTAGGCCATCTTCTGCTACATATGCAGGTAGAGACATGAGCTCTGGGGGTACTGGTTAGTTCATAATGTTGTTCCACCTATAGGGTTACAGACCCCTTCAGCTCCTTGGGTACTTTCTCTAGCTCCTCCACTGGGGGCCAAATCCTGTGGCTCTGGAACATGAACTGCTCCTCAATGCTGAACGCCTATTCTCTTTCTCCTTGACAGAGGCTATACGTGACCCTGTTTTTCTCCAGCTGTCTTTGCTAACATGCCTTGATTCTTCATAGACATAATTCTTTGATGAACCTCATCTCTTCTGATGCTGACACAATATTTGAGTTAGATGCCTTTCTTTAGGCTTCCTTTTTTATCATTATCAGCTCATGTAATACTCTGAAGCCCATTATACCTCCACATTTTTTTGTGTCCTACCATGACATAAACTGTTCCAAGAAAAGTCCCTGTATATTCTTTTCCAAAAAGGTTTACTTATTTTATACTATTATATGTATTTATAATTATTATATACACATATATGTATATATACACACATTATATGTATATGTATGTGTATATGTATATGATGTATATGTATATCTCAATCAACAGCTCAAGGCCTTCTGCATGTTCTTCATATTTCCTTCTATGATGTCTGCTGTTTGATGCTGCCTCAGCCCTACTAAGATACCAATGCATCAGCCAAAATGTCAAGATAGAGTCCAGCAATTTCTACTCAGATATTTTCACTGCTTAAGAACCTACGTGTGTGTGTGTGTGTGTGTGTGTGTGTGTGTGTGTGTGTGTGTGTTTTACTCTTAAATTTTCTGACCTGCAAGTGCCAGACAATTGTGGCCTCAGGGCTGGGCTGGGGAACAATGAATGGGATTAAGGCTTTGTGTTCAGCACAGTTTTCTCAATGGGGAGATAACTTGCCTGTATGTGTGGAGGGTGTGTGGGCATTGCCAGGCCTTTTCAGGACACTCTTTGAAGGAAAACTTGCTAATCAATTTGGACTTCCTCTCCTGTCTGTCTGAAATGGCCATTCTTTCTGCCTGTGATTTTCAAATAACTATTTGGCAATTTTCTATAATGAAAAGGAATGACCAAAATTACAGAATTGACAGACACTTTGCAGCAGGGCTCCCACAAATAAAAGCCTAACTCACTGATAGGCTGATCATATCGCACTGCCTCCCAGTGGCTTCCTGATCATTATTATTAGCTAGAACTAAGAGAAAACATGTTCTGTTTGTTCATCTTGTATCTTTGGTGCAAACAGATATTGACTAACTTGCTGCCTTTTAATTTTTCTCCTAAACAATACTCTCTTTTATTGCTGGCATTCTGGGTCACTTTACCTTATAACCTACTGCGTTCTAACTCCTTTATGGCAGTCACTTCATTTAACTTGCATAGTAAATGACAGTGTAAAAATTATTCTGTTGAAGATAAGGAGGTCTTTGTTATCCACGTTGTACTAAGACATTGGTTCTTTCTCCCTGTGAGATTTACATGGAGGCTGGCTCTCTTCTTCATGGTGAGGTGCTTCTTTCATTCCATGCCCATTAAATATTGGACTCCAACACATTTCCTTCTGTATTAAATATCCCATAGCACTGGAGAGTCTGAGCCAGTACGGGGAATTTGGAGTTGGGTGCAGGTTGATCAGAGGGCCTGCAGCAGCCCTTCGTCTCAGAAATTTCGCATTTTAGGTTACAAATACTGACTTTCCTCTTTCTTTGTAAAGCCTCAAGAACCCGTGATCACAGCAGAGAGTCTGGCTCTTGGGTTTTCTCTCTGACATCCTACAGATACCCCCTTTCCTTTGAAAAGAAAATGACAAAACTTTTATACTCGAAATCTTAGGATAAACCAATGATCATATATTTGCTAGTATTTCATGTAGTTTCAATTCACATTTCACTGGTAGTAAAAAGAAGCTTTTTTTTTTTCTCAAGCTGATGCTTAGACTGAAGCTGGTCAAATCTGTGATAGCTCATCAGAAATTTACCAGAAGATTAATGAGAGAGAGAGAGAGAGAGAGAGAGAGAGAGAGAGAGAGCGCCAGAGGTTTGAGATCTCACCATCTGAGAGAGAGAGAGAGAGAGAGAGAGAGAGAGAGAGAGAGAGCACCAGAGGTTTGAGATCTCACCATCTGAGAGAGAGAGAGAGAGAGAGAGAGAGAGAGAGAGAGAGAGAGAGAGAGAGAGAGAGAGAGAGAGAGAGAGAGCCAGAGGTTTGAGATCTCACCATCTGCCTATATCAGAGCTTTCAACTCCCACAGAAAGGACCAGAATCTAACACCCAGATGACTGGAGTCGAATCACAACTGCACAGAATATGCTTAATATATGTCACAAATTTTTCATGAGTTCAGAATAGTAATGCTTAGTGAAGGCTTAAAAACTGGCCATGTCTGACACCAAACCTTTTGGTCGCATGAATAATCCATTTCTCAGGGATTCCTGGTTTCTGGAGAGGCTTTTACAGCATTAAAGCTGAGCAAATATTTTGCAAATGAATCTGGCCCTAAGTGATCCTGTGTTAAATTCAGATCATTAGCGGGGAAAGTAGCTGCCTCTCATCTCAAGAGACGAGGCTTGCTGGGCTTTGAGTTCTTTAAATATTGACCTGGAAAAGAACAGCCTGATCCTGAAGAAAACATTAGGAATTTGTGACCGAGACACAGAACGTTCTTTCCAGCCTTCCGCTGGCCTTCTCTAAAATCATCTCTAGCAGTTAAGACTATCCTAGGGGAGACAATGTCTTCGTAGTCTGAGAAGGGGTTCACGTCCAAAATATATCAGGATCTCGGGCGATTTAACAAGAAAACAATAAGTAAATAAATAAGTTAGCAGGAGCCGGCGAGAGGGCTCAGCAGGTAGAAGGTACTTGGAGCTAAGCTTAACTCCCTGAGTTTGATCCCTGGGACCTACATGGTAATAGGAGAGAAATGACTCCTACAAGTTGTTCTTTGACCTCCATACTCATCCCATGACACTCATTTGTCCTTGTACATCCACAGATACACATGACAAACACACACACACACAAATAAATAAATAAAAATAAATAAATAAATAAATAGATTTTGTTTTAAAAAATAGGCACAGATAGTGTATCACTTCACATGTGTCTAAATGGCTTTTCTCTTTCTTTCTTTCTTTCTTTCTTTCTTTCTTTCTTTCTTTCTTTCTTTCTTTCTTTCTTTCTTTCTTTCTTTCTTTCTTTCTCTCTCTCTCTCTCTCTCTCTCTCTCTCTCTCTCTCTCTCTCTCTCTTTCTTTCTTTCTTTCTTTCTGGTTTTTTGTTTTTTGGTTTTTGTTTGTTTGTTTGTTTGTTTTTTGAGACAGGGTTTCTCCGTGTAGCCCTAGCTGTCCTGGAACTCACTTTGTAGACCAGGCTGGCCTGGAACTCAGAAATCTGCCTGCCTCTGCCTCCCGAGTGCTGGGATCAAAGGTGTGTGCCACCATGCCTGGCTGCTTTTTCTTTTCTTTTCTTTCCTTTTCTTTCCTTTTCTTTTCTTTTCTTTTCTTTTCTTTCTTTTTTTAAACTAGTTTGTGCTGCTACATCTTCTTTTAGTATTTGATTAAAACCTATCATTTCTGTTTTTGGCTACTTCTCTTTGTGTATGTATCCAATAAATTTGTTACCTATTCCAATGGCTGTAATATCCATACTCTATTTCTACATTAGTTTAGAATTACTGTATATGGAACATGAGAAATAATGCCCAATACTATATATGTCCAGTCCCAACCACGACATTACAGGTGACTTGAGATTTAAATCTGCATATTTCATGAAACTGTATCAGATAATGCCATAATTTCTCATTGCTCTTTTTAAATCAGTTCAGAAAAACAGTGCTTAGTTTATGTATTAATGTAGTTCTAATTTTAGTTACTGTTTCTATCATTCTTACTAACAATTTGTTTTTTATTTTATTTCTTTATATCAAAAGAATATTCTTTACTAATTTTTAAATAAGACAGAGCAGTGGTTTTATATTGGATATTTTATTTATTTACATTTTGAATGTTATCCCCTTTTCAAGTTTTCCCTCTGGAACCCCCTCTATTTTTCCCCCATCCCCCTGCTTCTATGAGGGTGCTCCCCCTCCCACCCACCCGCTCCCACCTCACCACCCTTGCATTCCTGACACTGGAAAACCAAGCCTCCACAGTGTCAAGGGCTTCTCCTATTGATGCGAGACAATACCATTCGCTAGCCATATGCAGCTGGAGCCATGGGTCCCTCCATGTGTACTCCTTGGTTGGTGGTTTAGTATCTGGGAGCTCTGGGGGTTCTGGTTGGTCGATATTGTTGTTCTTCCTATGGGGTTAGAAACCCCTTCAGCTCCTTCAGTCCTTTCTCTGACTCATCCATTGGGGTCCCTATACTCAGTCCAATGGTTGGCTGTGAACATCAGAGTTTTGTTTTTAATCAAGGAATGTCTTTATTCAGACTTAAATCCTGAAGGAGGCTTTAGTTGGTTATAATACTTTTCTTGACAGTTCTAGTTCTCCAGCAAATTATATTGCATCATCTCTTTATGGTACATGAGGCATTTGATATCTTCCATTATTTAATGATACCTTTCTTGCATTATAATGCACCATCTCTGTTGTTCTCAGAAGTTCTTTAATCCTCTTTAGTTTTCAACAATGAATCATTTCTGAGTATAGATTCTTTTCTTTTTTATTGGGTTCAATGTTTCTTGAGCTTATTGAATATATAGATATATCTGATTTGGGAAGCTCTCAGTTATTGGCCCTTCAAACCCAGGTATGACTATTGTATAGTCATATTCTATAGTACTCTTTCTATTCTCATGTGTTTCCAAAGATATGACTGTTCAATTTTCCTCTCATTCCATAGTAATGAAATGTACATCCATTATTTTGACACCATGTATTTCTCTTTCATGTAGAATTACTTCTACTCAATTTATTTATCATTAAATTCACTAATTCTTAGCCAACTTCATCCTATAGTCTTCAACTGATTTACTTTGAATTTCAGTGATTTTACATGTGTTTTAAAATATGACTAGATATCTTCATCTCTTTTGTTCATGTCATTGTGACTTTCTCTTTTGCTTAATTCATCTAAAATGTTTGCCTTTACTCATTAGGGCCACTGTATAACAGGTGCTTAGAATCAGTCACAGGATGCCAAAGTCTGTCATTCAGCATTGTATTACAAGTTGAAACTTTCATAGTTCGTGGTTTGCTGGGCAATCTGGATTGTGTCACGCTCACTTTATGATTTATGTGATGAGATCTATAGTCCGTTTTAAGTTTGATGCTGAATGTTGTCTTTGTGTTCTTACTCAGAGAATTCGTGCAGGGAAGCTCAGCTCACATGTCCTATGGCATTTGTTTTTGTGATCAGGATCCTGTTTCGTCATTGCTGCTTGTTTTATTTCCAGTCTTGAAGTCTTTCAGTGCAATTACAATATACTGGATGTCACCCAATATGTTCTGCCACTCCCTTGCCTTACTGGTGACATGTCAAAGTTCATTTTTCAAAGTCTTCTAAAAGCTATCTAGGTTCAAATATATTCATAAGCAATTTAGAGATGAGAGCAGACTCTCTTCAAAGTGGCCTTCTGAGTTCCTCATTCTCTGCAACATCCTAGGTGCTGTTTTGTTACCTCTGACTCATCTCCTCTGTTATCCAATGAGAAAGCTGTGTGTGTTCTTTGTCCTCTCCATTGCGAACTCTTTTCAATAGTCTCTTGTTGCAGACCAAGGCAGGAGCCACAAAGAGAAAACAAACAAACAAACAAAAATGTCTTTATAATCTCCCTGATTAGAAGCAAGATCTTCCTGGGAGTTTGGCAGTTGGGAAATCTCTACGTTATCTGATGTGCTTCTTCTGGAATTCTTAGTCACAATTCAAGTTTTCCCAAGTCAAGCCTCAGTATCTTGGGGGGGGTGTCTAGAGGTGGGTGGCGAGGGACATGAGAAATGACTTCCACCTTCTGCTATATTGCTAACTCTACTTCTCACTCTGTCTGCTATTGTTGACTCTATAGAACTCCAAGAGAACTTAGCGGAAGCACCTTTTTTTTTCCAATTTCAATATTATTTTCTCCATGTCAACTAAAGCATAGCTTCATCAAAGAGTTTTGAGTAAGAATATACTATAATAAATGTGAGAATTAAAAATATCAACCTTATTGTTTATTGCTTATTGGTTGTGTGGGTAGAGAAAGTGACTAAAGAGATATAAAGTATCCAATCTTTGAGCCTTTATGCATCAACTTTAGCCTTAAAAAGATTTTACTTAGTACTTTTTCCTCTTAAACTGTCACAAACTATCAAGCAACCTACTAAAACAACTGAGTTTGCTATATTAAAAAATATTCTCTAAAGTTAATCTGAGATGATGATGTGTGTGTATATATATATATTCCAATGATACCAGGAGTTTTGCTCAAATATTATTCATCTGTGTATAAGAATAATAACAGCACAATCCACAATGGAATTCAATTTTAAAGTTCCTGTCTTTTCACCAGGAAAAAAAAACTCCGACTGTCTGTGTCTACTCATCTATGTCAAAGTAGTTCCTAAATAAAGGGCATTATATTCCTAAAGACTGCCGGCTTTCAACGTTTAACCTACGCTTCTAAGCAAACCTCTTGGTGCTTAAATCTAAATTCTAAATTTTCTCACACATTAATAATAGAAGGATTGATTATGTATTTTAGATATAGCCAATTCTCTACTTCAACTGCACTGAAATCAGGCTTTCCAGAATTATTGGATGACAATATTTGTATTTTCAAAACGGAATGAGCGACCCTAAAGCACAAGAAAGAATTTACTTATTAATTGATAAACTACTTATGACACCTTAAATTATGTAAATAATGGTGAACTATGTAAATTACTTAAACCATGTAAATAGCTGTCCACTTAAAGTAATAACTATGAATCTGAAATATCTAAGGCTATCTGTGAATGCCTAGGGATGACTCTTATAATTATTAATGTTATAACACCTAAAGAGATTGTTTGTTTTTAAATGTTTTTTCTCCCTAAATAAAATCTGTTATTCAATTCTGGACTCTGGTTCTTGCCAAGGAGTTAGACCCTGGGCTTTAATAGTGACTAGAAAGAGTCTATTTTCTTAAGTCTGGAGGATGGGTTCTTCTCAAGATGAGTACCTGGACCAGAGAGGGTGCTTAATAATGATTGTTGAATTAGATACATTTCTAAAATACATAATTTTGGACAAGGTTCCACTTTGAACATGTACCTCAGAGTCCTATAGCAAATTCTGTGAAAACTAGAAACCATGCAGTTTCTATAAGAATTGTACTAAAAAAAATCACAATAAACAACGCTGTGCTTGCTTCCTTGCTATTCAGTTCTTTGATGTAGGTTCCATGCTGAAGCATCCAAGAGGCTAAGGTAGTTTGTCCCAATAAATGCTTTATTGCTCCCATCTATTAGACCCATGAAATTAAGTAAAATTCATTGATTTAGGTCATTTGAGAATAAGGCCAAAATAACAACCAAAAAACTAAGAGAAACAAAAGCAGGCTAAGCACCTGTAGAATGATGTCAGCAAATATCTTACTTGGTTTTAGGGGGTGGTATAGCTCTGTGGATTATTTATGATTCTACAAATAAGACAATTGATGCACAAATAAGATAGTATATAATAAGTAAAGCCTAAGAAGAGAATGGGAGATTAATGAAAAACAAAACAAAACACTAGGCATAGCATTTAGCTTTCAGAGCAGCAACTGTAACACAAAGAAAGAGTAAATATCTTAGAACTTGGCAGTACTTTCCGAACTACTTACCCCATGCTGGCTTGTTGGTCAGCATTCAAGGCAATGCAAAATTCTACTTGGGATATTTCTCACCCTTAAATGCTTGGTTTAGAAGACCCAGGTTATTTTTAATGTGGTCCTGAACTGAAGAAATGCCTACAGTGAGCAAAGTTTCTAGTCAGAGTATTCCTCTTACGTGGGAGTAAAATGAATTTGAACAACAGGTGGGGCTAGTCTCCTTTCCATGAGCCCCAGGCAGGACACAGATCCATGTGCAGGCCTGCCAGCTCTCACAACCACCAAACTCTTCCACAGCCCATAGCCTTGGGGACAGTAATATGAGCTCCTAAATATCCCTTCTCTCCAAAGCCCACATTGAGTCAGAATTTTGAAACTTAGGCTCTTATTTTCATAGTTAGACACTATGCGGGAACAATCAATGTATTTGGTATATGTAAGTACTTGATGGACATTTTTCATTTCATCTAAATCCCATTAAAAACCAAAATAAAATGTGATAAAGAACATAAATGATGATACAGTCACCACCAGAGTGTAAGTTCTTGTCATGTGTGCACATATTCTGCACAGAGCAGAGTTCAGTAAGGTAGATACAAACCTGGTTAGTGCAACTAAGTATGAAGAAGTTTGCTGAGTAGTTATAAAGGAAACCCTACCATAGGAATCCCAGAGATGGCCTTGCCATTTGTAGAAGCCTAGCTATGCAAAGGGAAAGGGACATATCAGCAGTGGGGGGAGGGGCACTACACAGTGCAGGACAGAACTATCACCTCATGAGCAATGAGCTGCAGGCACAAGCATCTAATCTAAAATCAGTCTGGAGACACTATGCAACTGCAGTCTTTATCATCTTTGGAGGAGCCCTCAATGACACTCACAAAAGTTGGGGACTTGGGGAAGACCATCTTTTGGCAGAGACATGGATCTGAGGTGTTGAGCTGTATAGTCTGAGAAGCTGTGTCCAAGGACACAGACACTGCCATACTGGCAATATCACAAGATGTTCCTAACCCAGAGGTTGAGCCTTTGCCCTAGGCTCCACCAGGTTGTAGACCCATCCCAATATAATGGCTGCTGTCAGTTAAGAAACAACCCAGAAACTTACAAAACAGTCGTAATCTAGCATTTAGGGTGGCCATTGTTCTGCTAGAAGGCCTGGCAAAGATTGGTTGTCCAGAGGAGAATGCCTGTATCTGTGCTAGCAGGTTAACTGTGTTGTGGGGTGGGAAGCCTTTTGTTTTATTTAAAAATATATCACTGACTAGAATCGTGCTTTTTCAAAAGGAAGGATCCTCACCGCATTTCCACGTGATTCTTTTCCTCACTCCAAAGAGGCAAGGGCGATTCCATGCTTTATCTTCAAGTTCATTGATAGCCTATGGGGATCACCAAAGCCAAATTCCTATTCTGGAGTTTCTTCTGATACGCACATGCTCGAACGGTTAGCTGGTGAAAATCTAAGTCCCCATCTCTCAACTCAACAGCTTAACAGCAGGAGTAAAAGCCAGGCAGCCACTGGAATTTACTGCTAAACTTTAAGTGCTCACATTTGTATGGAGCAGTATTTCTCAAGCTTCCTAACACTGTGGTACTTTAATACAGGTCCGCATGTTGCGGTGACCCCCAACCAAAAATTTATTTCATTGCTGCGTCATAACTGGAATTCTGCCACTGTTGTGAATAATAATATAAATATCTGATATGCATGATATCTGAAATGTGGCCCTCTCCCCAAAGGGGTCATGACCGAAAGGCTCAGAACCACAGATATAGATCATGACAAATCTAATCATTGAATACTTTCTCTTGCGTATTATTACTTTTGAAATGTATCCCTGAGTGTGTATATTCATTATTCAAGCAGTAAATGCTGTAATAATTAATGATAGTTATGAAAGCTGCTAAAGCAAAAAGCAATCATTAAAGACTTCCAGTAGAAATAAGGAGGGAAACAGATTAACAGTTAAACTAAATATAAAGTGTTTTATGCAGCTAACTTGAAAGAAAATACATTAGGCTTCAACAACTATACATTGATTTAAAATAGTATAAATCTTAATAGATTGTATGATAATTTTCTATATATGAAAATTTTCATGAAGCATTTATACATTTGATCATAATTACCCTCGAGAGTTGTATTTGGCTATTAAGTATTTTATATTAGTCAGGAGTCTTTTAAAACTAACACCTGCTTTGGAATTCTTCATATATATTTCAGAATAATTTAATGTTGGCAGAATGTTTACTTTATGGCTGAATATTTATAACTCATGGCTTTTATCAGTAGGAAAAAGTAGAATTATGTTCAACATTTAAGTTATCTCTGATTAAGACATAACAAGGGATGTCAGAAGAACAAAAAAATTGTATTAGAGCAAAATTAAGTACACAAAAAGTTATTTGCTTCCTTTAGTTAAAAAATGAAAACAATGGACTTCAATAGAATAACTCAGAAGTGATTTCTTCCAAGTATTGCACCAATGAAATCTTACTGCAATGACTACAATTATAGGCAAATGCCATTTTCCATTCTTGAAATTATTCCCAGGCTGATATTTTGAAATTATAAATGCTGATACATAATTATTTGTTCCAGTAAAATTCATTTATTGAAATGTTTTTCCTCATTTCCTTAGCCATTTACTTAGCAAGGTCATTTATATTAAATATCCTCATTGAAAGTAGCAATTTTAATATACTTAATAAACTTGTTTTTTTTCTAATGCAAAATGATCTTAGCAATTTAAGAGGATAAGAATATCAATCTTTAGCTGGGCGTGGTGATGCATGCCTTTAATCCCAGCACTCGGGAGGCAGAGGCAGGCGGATCTCTGTGTTCGAGGCCAGCCTTATCTACAAAGTGAGTTCCAGGACAGCCAGGGCTACACAGAGGCACCCTGTCTCGAAAAACCAAAAAAAAAAAAAAAAAAAAGAATATCAATCTTTAAAACGTTGATAAATAAATTAAGAATTTCAAACTCTGGTTATCATTTAGCTATCATAGTTCCTCCAAATTACCTTTACTATATATTTAATGTTTAGCCTTTTAAAACAAAAAGCACTGTAAAATGACCTGAATGTAGATTTCATAAAAAGAAAACAAATTATAATGAAATACATATCTTAGAAAAATATATACAAATATCATTCTGGTGATTTAATTCTTGTAAAAAGAAATGTGAATTCATTTTATTTTAATTGGTGCCTACTCCCCACATTTTTAAACATTCAAAAAAAGTCTCTTAAATTCAGCATAAGAATACTAAGTGAGAAGTATTTTACATCTTTAATATCCAGCTCTCTCTCCCCAGAGCAGAACAACAGTTGAGCTTTTCTTTTTAGAGGTCCTACATGTGTGCCTAACTACAGTCATTCTTCAATAGTCAATGCTACAGAATCTAACTGTTGAGACCAAAACCCAGTGGCACTCACTCACCTTCTATAAAATGGCAAAGGAATTTGCATGAGATATGCAATATATAACATATATACCTATAAAAGTATCCTATATACTTAAATATTTCTCTAGATCACTTATAATATCCAATCAATATAAATGCTACATAATCAACACTATGTGGTTTAGGGAGTAATAATGAGGAAAACTCACATATATTCAGATACAATTTTGATTATTTTAATAAATGTCTGCAACTTGCAGTTTTTCACTGCATGGCTATGAAACCTATGGATACAATACAGAGAGCTGACTATACACAAGTTTTTACACCTGCACATACACACACAAATAGCACACACACACACACACACACACACTTATATGTGTGTGCAGTATATAAATATATGTAAGCATATATAATGCATATAAATATGTAAACACATATGTTATATATATGTTATAACTCATGGCTTTTATCAGTGGGAAAAAGTAGAATTACGTTCAACATTTAAGTTATCTCTGATCAAGACATAACAAGGGATGTCAGAAGAACAAAAAAAAATGTATTAGAGCAAAATTAAGTACACAAATAGTGATTTGCTTCCAAGTGTTCTTTCTTAGTCTTATATAACTGGCTCTCCATTCAGGTTTTCAGTTCATTTTTTATTTCAGAACTTGAGATTGTTATTTTCATTCTTTTTGGGTCTCACAGGAGTCCGAGATGCCAATTAACTATGGTACTTGGTAAATATATATTAAAAATAAATCAAGCTTGAGGTAATCTTAATTTAAAAACTCTCTGCTGCCTTCCGGGGTTATTTCCTAACTGCCTTCTAAAGTACGCAAGGCTTTATGGAGCACTGCGTCCACTCTTGATAACTTCATGCCAGAGGTTACCGCAACAACATAATGTATAGCTTCACCTCCTTTTCCCAACCTCTTGGCATCCCTCTGAGCTGCCATTCCAAGGCTTCACTCGTTTTCATCTATTTCTTGAACTAAATTGATCTCTCTGGAACTTTCTATTCATTCCTTTTAAGATACCAGTGCTGTTCTTATAATATTGCATGGGGGCAAGTGGGGAGGGGTGTGTATAAAGCCAATTTTCTCCCTATTATAGAAATATGCATAATGCAGAATGAAATTACTGTATTAGACATGGTCACAGAATGTAAAAGAGTGCTTTAGAAACTGCCCATAACAGGATGGGTGAGGCTGAGTATCAAACATAGAAATGCATAATGGCCCAGGAGACAGATGCAGCCATGAGTGTAACTGTTGGCAACTAAGGATGAGTGTCCTACCCTGTGTCCCTTCAGTTGTTCCTTCTAGGTCTTAGATGCACATCAGTCGAGCGGTATTCTAGTCTGATCAGGAAGGCATGTTGCTATCAGATCAGTGATGGCTACAAGGTCATACCCTCAGAGCTCATGTCTTCTAGAGAAAGGTTAATACCATTCTGCAGCAATTCTCTTGATTCAGAGTCTCTGATTTTACCCCAGTTAAGTGAAGCCTACCAATTCCACCTCCAGCATTTCACTTAGAGGGCTTTGCTCCTCTGATTAAAAGCATCCTCTCCAGGGACTTCTGCAATCTCAGCATCAATGGCATCACTCTGGGTCAGGACACTGATTTAATGCCTCACCCTTGTTCCTGAGCATCTGGGAGGACTGGGACAGATCTGGGTTTGAAATCCCAGCAGCTGGTCACCAGTGATCTTGCTTCAACATTTAAACTGCCACCATTTGTTTGAGTGGAAATCTGAGGATGCTTTGCCCTACAGCTGTGCACAGAGCAAAATGCAGTGCCAGCAACAGCAGGGGCCGTCCATCATGCTCCAGTGCAGTTGTTAGCAAATTTGCTTGCTTCCTTCCTTGCAAATTCCAGGGTTTTCCTTACTGCACTATAAATCAAGCTTTCTTCCCCCTGTCCCCCCTGTTGTTGTAGTTTTGAAATCTGTGCTTTCTGAATATTAAATAAAACCTGGGAAACTCTATGTCTTATGGCATTCCCTCTACTCTTATGTGTTAGCTATACCATTAACTACAATGATCAAGAAAACAGGGAATTCTAAAGGAATTTAAAGGTAAATAACAATAGCGTGCATAAAATTTGATCATAAAACTGAAATTGTTTAAAATGTTCCAAATTATGTTCTAGTGATTCCCAGAGATGAGGCTCAGTAGAGCATCTAAGCCTCTTGATAAATGTGACTATAAATGACTTTCCAACATTGAAAATATGTACATGATTATATGTATATGTTCTGTCTCAATATGGTGCAAAGGAGAAGGTACAAGTGTAATAAGATAATCCAAGAAGTTACAATGAAACAAATTTTGAAAGCTATGCTTGCTCTGGCTGAGATTCTGTTAAATCTCTTTACTGGTGAGTTATAGTGGTGATAACATTTAGCATAGACTCTGGGGTCCAGTGGCTAAGTAAACTCAAGCAAAACATTGAGATATTCTAGACCCATTCATTTCATACATGAAATTATTATAGTGGGTGCAGTGATAAAATAGCTATGCAATTATAAGATTTAGAGATATAGTTGTTTTTATCTGTATGCAGATATATAGGACCACATGCGGATGATGCATGTCTATCAAATGAATGGCACGCACATGCTCTGTCAATAATTTTTTTAGATAAGTAAGCAGTGTTCTATTTATCCTGAACAGCTCCCATTTTGCTGTTGCTATTAGACTGCATTCATTGTTAGCATAACTTGTGTGTATTATGATACGAATATACTTTAGATAACCCAAGGGAACTTCAACAGTGGGTTTATTTATTTATTTATTTATTTATTTATTTATTTATTTATTTATTTAGTAGATTTATTTTTAAACATCAAAGTCTCTGCTTTGCAGATTTATCTGCATATATGTCTTATTCAATAAATCATCTGAGCTGGAGCTTCACATAAAGAGCCTATTAATGTGATTGGCAGGCCAGCTAAGTCAGTGCTGTCTATGTACTTAATAGGTTGAACAAGATACTAACTTTATTCCATGTACTCTGTGTGTGTGTGGGGGGGTATGCATGTGTGTATGTGTGTGTGTGTGTGTGTGTGTGTGTGTGTGTGTGTGTGTGTGTGATGGTATGCCTGTGAATATAAAAAACAAATGAGTTCTGGAATGAAACCTAGGTCATTAACTTTAGTGGCAAGCATCTTTTACCCACTGAGCCACCTCATTGACCCAATATATGCTTTTAAACAAGATGATTTTGTAAAGGATCAAGAAAAATACACTCTTTTTTACATAATTTCCACCCCCAAATTCATGTGAGAAATGTATTTTTTTTCATAGAAGCCATAAAGGTCATATATAGTACCCATAGGTTTTATCTCAAGGCAGCCACAATAATATTCAACAACTATACCTCCAATATGTGATCAAAAGTAAATTTATAAAGGTTTTATTTAGGACTTGATATAATACCAAAACAATAAAGTTTTCACTTACAAAAAAAAAATCCTCAGGCTTATGTCTACAGAAATAGAATATCTCTAACTACCTCCAACTCCAAGCCCCTTCAAGTCACCATTGCTAAGTAGAAGAAAGAAGCAATTAGATTAATTATAGACACAACGAAAGCAGAATAGAAAAGATAGAGAAAAGAATGAAGGAAAGACTCTCTAAGAGTTGTCATTATTTCCTCTGTGGCAAATAATTAGCAAGATGGTATCACTCTGCTCTGTTTCACATTTACAGTTCAAAAGTCCGCATGGTCAAGTATTAATCTGGGCTAGTATTGAGATTGACAGATTTTTCTTTGAGACTTGGAGAGTTTCCAAGTGTCTCAATGTTTTAAAACACGTCCATACACCTGGTTGAACATGAGTGCGTGGCTGATAGAACTTTTGCAATCACAGCTTTTCAGAAAAAAAAATGGACATATATATTCATTATGTATAGCAACACCATATAAAATATAGTGCTGTTTAAGTGGGAGTTTTAACACGTGACACAATTTCACAGATGATAATGGACTTTTTTGCAATCAGCTTACATCTATTGAAGCAAACCATTATACTAGTTGCCTCAAGAGATTCAAATAAATTTAAATAGATCCTTTCTCTCTTTTGTATTAGGCTCTAAATATGAAGAAGAAAATATTTTTGTTCAATTAGCTTATAACTTCAATCTATATATGTTAAGCCCAAATAAAAGTATG
The DNA here is from genome assembly GCF_000001635.26 of Mus musculus. NCBI lineage: Eukaryota > Metazoa > Chordata > Mammalia > Rodentia > Muridae > Mus > Mus musculus. Next base: position 32,466,525 of record NC_000074.6, read on the forward strand.
CATCTAAAAACATTATAGGAGTTTATAAGCTTTGCCTCTCCAACAATTATTTTCTAGTATTCTAAGTGAAATGCAAGACTTGGGTGTGGAGAGATGGCTCAGGAGTTAAGAGCACTGGTTGCTCCTCCAGAGGGCACAGGTTCAATTCCAGCACCTATGTAGTGGTTCACACTGTCTGTACTTCAGTTCCAGGAAATCTAACATTCTCTTCTGGCCTCCCTGGCATCAGGCATACATGTGGTACAGAGACACAGATGCAGGCAAAATACCCAAATACATAAAATAAAAAAGACTTTACTCTTTTCATGGTTGTCAACTGTTATTAATAATTATTAGCAATAATGAAATACTATTAAATCATAAAGAATACTAATTACATGCACGAGGTTCCATTATTACATTTACACTCATGCATATACTATATTTTGGTTATTCTCACCTCTGTTTCTATCTTCTATCCATTCCTGCTGATCCCTTCCTCTTCATTACCAATTTCCTAACACAATCCCTGGAGGATCTAAGTTTCTAAGAGTTCTGTAGCAATGAAGAACAGAAAAATAACCCAACAATAGAACTTGCCCAACCTAATGTTGAGCATCTTTAAAATTTAAGGAATATTTAGAGTGAGCTATTGTATTATATGTAGTCAGGAAAAAGACTTGACAGTTGAAATAGTCCAAACACACCATTATGATTTTACCAAATATGAAATATGTTTTTACTAGCAAATTAAGAAGAGGATAATAAATGATAAATGGAGCTCCTGATGTTGGGGATAAGACAAGGGTGTCCAACATAACCCTGAAAGTATTTGCCAGTGCGAAAGGCAAAGAAAGAAAATTTACAAGGGAGACAAGTTAAGACTATCAATGTTTGCATAACATATGATCATAGAAAACACAAAAGAAATTGCAATGATCAAATAAACTTACCAAAGTTGGTAGCTATTGCAATATATAAAAATAATTTATGTTTCATATAATAGTAATAAAATTAGAATAAAGTAAAAACATTTTCATTAAAACAAAACATTAAATATCTAGGGAAAATTAGAAAGCATTAATTTCTCTACCTCAAAATTAGAATAGTTACTAAGAGAATTAAGATTTAAAATGTGGCCTTTTAAACTTATAGATTATGGAACTCAATTTCATCTTTAAATATTGGCTTCCACCAAGCTTATCTACAGGCTTTATAAAAACATCATGCAAAATCCTGAGTTCTTTTCAAAATTAAAATACAATTGCATAATTTCCCCAGCCTTTTCCTCCCTCCATCCCTTCCCATAGGCCCCCAGTGCCTCTCCTCCCTCCATCCCTTCCCATAGGCCCCCAGTGCCTCTCCTCCCTCCATCCCTTCCCATAGGCCCTCAAATGCCTCTCCTCCCTCCATCCCTTCCCATAGGCCCCCAGTGCCTCTCCTCCCTCCATCCCTTCCCATAGGCCCTCAAATGCCTCTCCTCCCTCCATCCCTTCCCATAGGCCCTCAAATGCCTCTCCTCCCTCCATCCCTTCCCATAGGCCCCCAATGCCTCTCCTCCCTCCATCCCTTCCCATAGGCCCCCAATGCCTCTCCTCCCTCCATCCCTTCCCATAGGCCCCCAGTGTCTCTCCTCCCTCCATCCCTTCCCCTAGGCCCTCAATGCCTCTCCTCCCTCCATCCCTTTCCATAGGCCCCCAATGCCTCTCCTCCCTCCATCCCTTTTCATAGGCCCCCAGTGCCTCTCCTCCCTCCATCCCTTCCCATAGGCCCCCAATGCCTCTCCTCCCTCCATCCCTTTCCATAGGCCCCCAATGCCTCTTCCCTCTACTTATGCTTTGTTTTTCTTTAGTTGTTACATAAAGGTGAACGTGGACCTACAACCTGCTCAGCTGACTTACTGTTTGTATGTGATGTTAGGGGTGGCTGCTTGCTATTGGATAACCAACAAGGGCCCTCCTCCCCAGGGAGAACAATTTCTCCTACCCTCCACATGGCTTAACTGCCCATAGTTTTTTTTGTCTAGAACTTTTTAAGCCATATAAAGAGGAGTTTATCAAATTGACTCCAACTGAGCATGGCTATGTCAATGCATTACTAGACAGTGGGGGGAAATGATGCTGAATGTAAGTAGAAGACACACAGGAAGAAACAGGCACACAGGAGAGCAGGGTTAGGATGCAGTTGCCATTTCCAACTAGGAAAGGAAAAACTAAAGGAAAAATCCCTAATTATGCTAATCCTAAGATGTGGAGCATCTGTAATTCTCATTCAATATCACTGTCAACATAACTTGTGACCAACCACTTATGAAACAGCTCAGGAATATCAAACAAAGTTTAGGTACATGTTAACCTATAGCAATTCCACTTCCTAGACCCAAAAAAGAATATGAGGACTTGTCCATCTAAAGATATATACTATAATGTCCCTAGAATCTTAGTTTACAATGGCCCCAGACTAGTATTAGTGTGTATCTGTATCAAAAAACATGAGAGCAAATAATAATGCCATTCACTTGCATAATTTAATACAAAATATTAATAAAATGCTGGTGAATAAAATAGCACAGAGAAAAATTTAAAACACAGCCAGATAAAGAAGAACAAAACAAATAATTTCTTGAAGATCATATATGCCCAAGATAAATAACAGTCAAGAGTATTCACCTTCCGCAGAAGGAGTTCTGGTAAGAAACACCAGTGAAGATCTAGAGCAGTGACATTCTTTGCATTGTGGTCTATGTGGTGGTCTCATGGGACTAAATGAGTAAAAAAATCATTCAATGCATACTACCAGATATTGATACACTTCTCTTAATATGAGTAATGTGCCATGAAGAAAGAAGGAGCTCCAAGGTGTTCTCCTATGGTGGTCATCTAAATCACACTAGAATCACAGGAAACATGAAACAGCTATACCACTCTTGCGAATAAACCCAAAAGATGCCCCACCATGCCACAGGGGCACATGTTCCACTATGTTCATAGCAGCCTTGTTTGTGACAGCCAGAAGCTGTAAACAACCTAGATGTCCCACGACAGAAGGATGGATACAGAAAATGTGGTTCATTTACACAATGGAATACTACTCAGTTATTAAGAACGAGGACATCCTGAGTTTTGAAGGCAAATGGAGTGAACTAGAAAATATCATCCTGAGTGAGGTAACTCAGATGCAAAAGAACATGCATGGAATGTACTCACTAATAAGTGAATATTAGCCAAAAACAAAACAAAACAAAACAAAACCATACAGAATACACAAGATACAGTCCACAGAATTCAAAAAACTCAACAAGCTGAAGTGTCCAAGTGAGGATGCCTCTGTCCCACTTGGGAGAGAGAAGAAAGGAAAAATTGCACCAATATGTATGTCTATAATGCACATAATGCACAGTGTGGTTTAATGTGCCAAATCTGTTTCTATATGTCATTATAAATGGAGGGATGGGAGAAGGTGGGGAAAGGCACACACATACACAGAAAAAGAGAGAGACAGAGAGAGAGATAGAGACAGAGAGAGACAGAGGAAGAGACAGAGAGAGAAACAGAGAGGCAGAAAGACAGAGACATAGACTGAGACAGAAAAAAGAGTAGCATCCTACTGAATCTTCTTTTAATATCAACTGTAAGGAAAGAAAACAATTAGGAGACAGTCCTAAGCATCCTCTAACCACATTTTAATATTTTCTACATTAAGGTGCCTCTTAGCACTTGAAACACCACAAACAAGCATGTATAAGTTTAATGACATTTCTCTTAAAAAGTACTGTGGGGCAATATGAAATCACAAACTATAAAGCCTTGAGGTGCCCTGAAGCCAGAGGGCCACTACAGAGATTAGTAACTGTGCTAGATACGTTCACAATAGCTTTTGATGGTAGGCACTTACTGCTATTACCAAGTTCTGATATCCATCTCTATCTTTGAACTCTTTTCTTTAAAAGTTATTATCTTTATTAGTCATAACATTTAGGACTCATTGGCCTGGCTATTATATCCAACATTAAAATATACATTTGGGATGGCAATGACTCAGACTCATGATTCGTGCTATAAAGAAACTATCAAAAGTTTTTCATCGTCATCTCAAGTGACAAAAGAGAGACCCAAATCGATCATGCCGCATATGTTCACTCTGCCTTTATTATATCAAAATGATTTGGGAAATCCCATGGAATATTTTTTAAGCAGCATCTGATTGTTATGCTCGGAACAGCTTGGTATTATTTTCTGAATACCTTCCTTAAAATAGTTGAATGACTCACTTTTCAAAATAAATGATTACATACATTATTTTGTATGGCTCTGGCAGACAGAATCAAGAAGTTGCGGGGGAAAAAAAAACAAACCATCTGCTTTTTCTAACAATAGACTTTGATAGAGTTGTTTATACCCCCAACAGCCTGGATCTCTAAATAGGATTGCAGTCCCTGGACATCTGACTGTTATATCCAATGTTCATATTGTGTATTGGGTTTCCCAGAGAATACAGACAAATCCGGCTTTCCCTTCAGTTCCCCTGACTGCATCCAGACCTCACACACAGTGCAGTGATGTCCAGCACAGAGAATGGTTATTAACAAAACTTTATTTTCAGACATATTACAATGCTTTGTTTAAAGACATGATGCATATGCCTACGAATTCACACAATGAACTCTGACTTGTGCCCCTACAGAGCAAGCTCACAAGCCAAAACTTGCCCAATACCCTTTTTCTGTAGGATTCATGTGATAAGAACAATCATTATATGCTTCAATGGTTTATAATATGAAATAAAGAATATTTGTGTGACATGAAAAAAAAGATATGATGCACATTTAGAATAAAATTGACTGACATATGCAAATAAGTAAGAACGATGTAACTGAAAACAAGAGGGACCTTTATTTCCACTGTGAGGCAGACAGCCACTGACCTGCTTCAGCAGGGTCTTTTGGACCTTTAAGTACAGGAGTTGAGTGGCCAGTCCTCCCAGGGAGGGTATGTTCCATGAGTTGGGCCATCACTCACAAAAGCAAGGCACCGGATTTTTATTTCTTGCTATGCTTATTTAGTGTTCTCATGTCTAGGAGATCTTATGTAAGAAATCTAAGAAAATTACATGTACAAAAGTACCAACTTCAACTTGGAATCTGCATTCCCTTGTTATTGCCATGTAACTGAGTGTGGGTTATATACTGAATTGGACAGATTTATCACTGGATTTGTTGTCTGTTCTACAGTTTAGTGGGAGCAGGAAAACTCTGTTGTATTATTGCATAGAAGAGAAACTCCACAGATTCATCTACCTTTCAAAGAGCTAGAAGAGCTTTTTTGAAGTATTTACCATAAAGAGTTGATACATGGTTATACGGATAAGTGGACTTAGCCTTGTTTGTACATTAGACAAAGTATACATTAGATGATGAAACATCACATGGCACTCAAATAATACATACAAATTATAGATTTTTCCATATCATCTAAGGATAAATTATTAATAATTCAACAAGTAAGCAGGAGGAAATAATGGAGGCTCATGAAGGGTAAATATGATCAAAGTATACTATATACATATACAAATATCACAATTGAATATATTAGTTTGTAAAATTTATATATACTAATAGGAAGGGCATAGTGCCAAGAAAGGTATTTTCTCCTCAAGGAACTATATAATGCTGTCTCCTTTGTAATAATCAGGCGCTTGGGACCAAACAGATTTCATTCACTTTGGTTTGGAGTAGGCTCAGAGACAAACTGGTCAACTACACAAGTGGACTTTAATTTGTTTTCTAATAGTTTTTCAACCAATGGAAACATGTCCCATATCCCCTGAAGTATTTATTTCATCATGGTTTTTATTGCTTGAGTAATCCCATAAGATACCTAAAATAATTGCTGACAAGAAGGTTAAGAGGTTGTATTAGCTGGCCAGAGTGAGCTTTACAGTAAGTACTATGAAATGGGCTGTAAAAACAACAGAAATTCATTCTGTAACAGTTTTATCCAGCCTGTGTAACATTTCCTCTCTCTCTCTCTCTCTCTCTCTCTCTCTCTCTCTCTCTCTCTCTCTCTTTCTCTCTGTGTGTGTGTGTGTGTGTGTGTGTGTGTATGTATGTGTGTATACGTGCACATGTGTTTCATTGCTTTCATTTGTGTTAATATATACATTCAAGTGTGTGTATATAACGACGGAGACCAGGATTTGTATAAAGCATCTCCCCTAACTGCTCCACATTACTATTTTAAGATGAGGTCCTTCACTCAAACTGGAGCTCACTGATTGCCTAGACTGACTGGATCCTCCTGCCTCTCTGACTTCTCAGTCCTGCGATTACACGAGCTCATCACTGAGCAAGCTTTTTGCACAGGTGCTAGAAATCAGAACTCAAGTCCTCAGGCTGCACTGTGCTCTGTTCCTTCTCTGCCCTCAAAATTCCCTTTTGGATAAGAACGTGGTCAAGTTCTACCAGAATGCATCCTAATTACCTCATCTTAGTTTCATCACCTGCAAAGATACTATTGCTAAATAAAGTCATAATCACATGTTCTATGCCTTGGGATCTCAACATCTTTTGAAATTACACAATTTAGCTCATGACAGAGGTGGCAGAAAGAGAGAACAGGTAATTTAAGTGACTTCAAAGCTTATGCATTTTTTTTCTCCTATCATGTGAGCTGCCTTGAGCCTCCCCAATCCAGCTCATCCTACACATTCTTTCTCCTATCTCTGCTTTCTGAAATATCATTGAGCTCTTCTACTATCTCTAGTTCTCAAATTACTAGATCAAGAATGAGGACAGCTGAAACAAAGGAAGATATGAGTGCCTTATCTCACACAGATTCCCTAACCTCAGAGCTCAAAGAAAAGGGTGGGTCAGGCCTCTGAGGGTATGGATTTTATGATGATCCCTGAAATAGAAATCATAACAGGATCACAGACCTTTCCTTCTTCAACCTGGTTATTCAAAGATTCCATCATCTTCCCCTTTGTTCCCTGTATATTTTTCTGTGTGGTACAGGTGATAATAATTTTTGGATAGAAAAAGAATAAATATAAAATGAGCACAGTCATGTTTGTTTGACTGTACATAGTAATTTTAATCATGAATCTTTCCTTCCTTTTTTCCTTCAAGTTTGGGCTGTGCAGAGACTATGGTAAGTTACTGGACCACAAGACAGTAGACAGGGGTGTCTAAAACTCCGCGAGTGGCTGGGTATGTTTCCCATAGAGGTAGCTTCCTAAACAAGGTCCTACCTCTGCTTTGACATGGAATTGCCAGCAAGAGTCTTAGGGCTTCATCAGGGTAGCAGAGAATAATGGCCCTGCAGTACTTTGGCTTTTTCATTTGTCACTGGCATAGTTTGGAAGCTGCCACCTATATATCTTCATCAAGGGCACAGGAGACTTTTCCATCTTGCCCATACCACAATTACCAGCAGCAACGTTCTAGAAGGTGAAGCATCAGAATTCCTGGTGCTGCCTGCACACCGTGATCTGTTCTACTCTGATGTTACTTTCTCCCTGTCCCCAGGAGCGTACAGATGGATGCATCAGCTCATTTCTTTTTAATTAATATAAAATACCTTTACATTCCTGAAGAAAGTCTGGCGAAGGAAGATTTGTCAGCCTTGCCTATGCCCCTCTCTGCTTATATTCCTCAGAGAATATTTCCATACCTGAGTAGGACCTCTCTTATGATCCAGTTTATCCATCAAGCATCTCAATAGTGATCATAATAAAGCCCCTCCTTGTTGAGAGTCTGCCTTTCATGTCTCCTGTCTAGCTCTGCACTGAAAATTCCTATTAGGGATGAGAATGGCTGGATTTCATCTCCTCAGCTTTCTCTTTGCATTTCTTCAGGAACAATCTTAAATCGTTTTTCTCTATGATGAATGCTTCAGCTCACTTGGAGGAAAAGTCATAGATTTACAAAAATGCCAATGAGAAAGCCTCCCTCTTTCCCTTCCCCCTCTCTCTGATACACACACACACACACACACACACACACACACACACACACACACACCACCCCACCCCACACCTACAACTACAACCATGTATTATCACCTTAATTAAATAATGGTCCATAAAATTCCTGAGCATGCAGTAAAGGTTTAACATGGTTTCAGATACTTAGTAATATTATATATCATTGGCATATTTCTCACACTTTTACAAAGAGGAAAGTTAAGCCTTAGAAGAAAGACCCCATTTTCTCATATTCTGTTATTGGTAATTGCCTAATTTATTCTAAATTGACAAATTTATACAAATTACCAAAACCTAAACCCACATGGTTCTCTCCCTTTGTTTGCTTCAATCTACGAAGTTTTAAGTACTTGACGAACATTTTCCCTTTGGGTCTTCTAAGGTTCCCAAGTGTCATCTGCCACTCTCCCCCTCTCAGATAGGCCACCACTACTCATTTTCCATAGGCATAGACCTACTCTTCTTATGGTGCCCTGATGCTAAATATTGCTCATGCCTAGGGGTTGTAATGGCATAAGTAACCATTAGCAGTCAATAGCTTCAATAACACAGAATGAACAAGCAATCAGTAAGTTCCAGAACTTGTAGAGACTTCCAAGCAATTAAATTAAGAAAAAGAGATTTGCTTGCGTTTGGTTTTAATACTCCTTATTTCTCCAAGGTGAATCCATCTGGATGCAGTATGTTAAGTGTCAGACCCAGAAGTGAGACCTGCTGGAGAAAGGCACTGTAACCTTCCATTTATGTCTGTGTTCAGCAAATTCCCCCAATTTCTCTCATACTGGATCTATACAAATAGTGTGTTCATTAAAAACTACCTATTTTCTTTTGTCTACTATATTATTAGGGTGATAGGATGCTAGTTCAGCTGTACCAGGCTCTCACCATTAACTCAGAAAACACAAGCTCATCTAAAAGCAGACATAATTCACTAACACAATATAGAGGTGGCCTCATTTCCTTAGACTTGGAGGACTTCAGGAAAATTTTCTTGTCTCCAGTTCTTAAGAACTTAAGCTTAAAGAAATCATCAGCTCTTTCCATACTCCCCAGAATTTCTGCTGTTTCCTCTTTAACTGAAAACTCTGGAAAAAAGAATAGAATGGTGCTCAGAACTGTCGAAAGTTGGCTTAGGAGCATTTTGTTTCCACAGAGAATTTGGAAAGAAAGCAATTTTGATAACATGGTACAATATTTTTTTGACACAAAAATAGCACTCTGCTACAAAATAAAGGCATGCCATCAAAGGAAAGTGCAGATTAAAGAGGAACGCCTGTTAAAAGGTGTTTACATTATTGGTTTAATCACCTGACACAGTGATGAATACATAGCCTTACAGAATAGGCTGGAGGTTAATCTGTTAATCACATGATAAGTAAAGCCTGATACTTTTTTTTTTGAGACTATGAGACAAATATACAAACAAGAATTATGCACAATTCTCTTAAAGTCTGAACTTGCAAAACTGTCTAAGACTAGAGGAAAATCTAGTAGTTGCATGCCTATTGATATGCACATAATATGCAAAGGAAACATGTAAAATATTCATAATATACAAAAGGAAATGAGACCATGGGCTTTCAGGGAAAGATACATATGCCTTTTTGTCAGGATTCTTAATGATGCTATGTGTTAAGAACGATGGCATCTCTAGCTTCATAGCATTGAGTGTGCTATGGAGTTGGTACATCCTAGTGGGAATACAAGAGAGCAAAGCTGCTGAGCTCATGGTCAGAAGCATAAATAGGGAAACACTGTGACCTCATGAACCCCTAAAAGGGCATCCTCACCACATTTTAAAAATATCCTACTAGGCTCTATCTCTTAAATTTCCACCACTCCACTCAGTAATTGTCTTTAGCTCCACCTAATTCCCTATGCATTTTATAGTTGAAGTTTTCTTAGTAGATGAATAACATTACATTAGACTAAATATACCACATCTTCATGGTTTATTTTGTGCTGTTTCCATTTCCTGGCTATTGTGAATAAACAATGAACAAGATTGAGGGGATATCTTAAGAATAGGACATGAAGTTCTTTGGGTATATATTTAAGACCGATAAAGCTATATGATAGATCTCTTTTTAGCATTTTGATTTCCACCATCTTCTGAATCCACCAATGTGAAACACGTGTTTAGCACAGAGGCATTTTGGATACAGTACAGATCCAATATATAGAAGAATTATTTGTGGATTTCTCATAAGGAAAATCCTATTGTAATTTGCCATTTTCAAAAGAACCTTGGCTCTCTCTCGTGGCTTGAACGTAAACTATCTCCTATACGCTTCAACACTTAGCCCCCATTTGGTGGCATAGTCAGAAAGGTTTTTTGTTTGTTTGTTTTTGTTTTTTTTTAAATGTTAGCATTTAATTAACCTTCAGTGTGGCTTTTAAACCACCAGAACACAGGCACCTCCAACACCCTTAATCTTCTCCTCAGCTCTTCTGCTGAAGAATTTGGCCTTCACGATGACAGGTTGCTTAGGGAGCTTTCCCTTGCCCAGAACTTTGTAGTAGCCTGATCGAACAACATCAATGATGGGAGCAACTCCAGTCTTGTTTTTTGCCGCATTGACCCGCGTCTGCTCGCTGACCAATGTCCACAGTTTATCCAGGTTGACTGTTGGGCAGAAGCTCTGGTTCCTCTTCAAGTGGTAATGCCACATACCAACTTTCCCAAAGTAACCTGGGTGATATTTGTCAAAGTTGATCCTGTGGTGATGCATGCCTCCAGCATTCCCGCGGCCGCCTGGGTGCTTGCGGTGCTTACCCATGCGGCCGTGGCCGTGGCTCACGTGGCCTCGGAGTTTCCGGGTCTTCCTCAGTCTGGATGGCATGGCGGTGGCAGAAAGGGAAAAGCGAAAGGTTTTATACTGTTTGGGAAATAGAGCCTTATTGAAGGAAGTAGGCCTCTTGGGGGTGTGTCTTCAGACTTTAATCTGATCTCTGACTGCAAATGCACTGGGACCAGACAGCTTTTTGCCCACACCAAACAGCATGTCTTCTGTAGCCATTATCTTCCACATGTGGCGAACTATATCTCTCTGGAAGTGTAAGCCAAAATAAACCTCCTCCTCCTCCCCTTCCTCCTCCTCCTCCTCCTCTTCCTCTTCTTTCTCCTCTTCCTCCTCTTCCTCTTCTTCCTCCCCCTCCTCCTCCTTCCTTTTTTATTTATTTATTTTTTTAGGTTTCTTTTAACTAGGTGTTTTATCACAGGAAAACAAACGAACACAATCCCCATAGAAAGTCAAATTATTGAGCAATTATTCTATAGACACAGCATACTGACAGAAAGATTAAATGCTACTAGAAACTAAAACTTTCACTCCAATCCCAGACTCTACAATACCAAGTCAGAAAACACGTATTTTTATACATGGAATATGATGCTGCAGTGAGCTTCGTTGTATTCTCCATGCATGGATTATAAGTGACTTTTAACTCGTGGTACTGTTTATTTGACTGAGATTTCCCTTCATCTCTCTATCTGCATCTCAGCTTTTTCATCAGAGGTAAGAGAATATGTTGGAGTCATCTTTAGCTTCTCCTTTCAAATCAAATCTCTCATCAAACCCATCACTAGTTCATTCTCTCAGTTCTTTCTTCAAAACATTCATAAATCTATTGAAATGTACTGTCCTTAGTACAAACTGTTGGTCTAAAGGATCAGTTCTCGTATACGTTGGTCTGATTCTAAATCTTTCAGGTAGAACTGTCTGTTGGCCCTGATCCAGTATTATTTTCTCAACATAACAAAAGAGTATGCCTTTAATATCTTAGGTAAAACCATATATCACTCCCCACTCAAAATCTCCAATGACTGTTTTGTTTGACCTCTGTATTTTCATTGGCTTTCAAAGACCTGGGCAACCTATCAGCTGAGCCATTCCTTCATCTCCTGGCATCATTGTCTGATGTCCATAGTCACCCTCCTTCATTTTACTCTGTCCTTAGAGACTTCCTACCATTCCAGAACACCTGGCTGACTTCTACCTTGGGACTCTGGCACTGGCTACTGGCTATACCTATACATCTAAATCATTCCTTTACCATCTCAATTTTTCAAATGTCACTCGCTCAATGAGCCATACTTGCACTATTAAAACATTTCTTTCAATGTATTTTACCACCCAAAATCTATCTCCCTTCCCTCTGTTGGACTCTTTAGTGTTTATCAATGTATATCATTATCAGCTGTTTAATTAGTTTCTTTTACCAACTGAAACTTTAATTTCATCAAAGCAATGCAGTCTTTCCTTCTCCTCTCATATTCCTCACTTCTACAAAAGTGTGTGCGGCAGTGTAGAAACTAAAGAAAAAAAGTCACTAACTGAATGAATAACATTTAACTTACTGTCTGTACAACTGAGAATAAAATGCACTTATTAATCTTAGTATTTTTAAGTTAAGTTTTATTTTCTGGAAAGGAGAGGTAGATGAATCAGTCATGGACATCGATAATGGCAAAGGAGAGGTAGACCATAATGTGATTCTTGCCAGTCTCCAGGAAAATTTCGGGGATGTTACATTATTGGCTATGAGTTTTCTAAAAGAATTTTGAGAATTGTTTTTAATTAGATGTCTTCTTTATTTACATTTCAAATGTTATCCCCTTTCCTCATTTCCCCCTCCAATCTTATCCCCCCCTCCCCCTGCTCACTAGCTCATCCACTCCTGTTTCACTGTCCTGGCATTCCCCATTCATGGGGCATCGGGCCTTCACAAGACCAAGGGTCTCTGCTCTCACTGATGACCACAAGGACATCCTATTCTACAAAGGCAGTGGGAGACATGGGTCCATCCATTTATACCTTTTGGTAGATGACTTAGACACTGGGAGCTCTGGGGGTACTGGTTGGTTCATATTGTTGTTCATCCTATGGGGCTGAAAACCCCTTCAACTCTTTGGGTCCCTTTCCTAGCTCCTCCATTGGGAACCCTGTGCTCAGTCCAATGGATGGCTGTGAGCATCCACTTCTGTATTTTTCAGGTTCTGGCAGAGCCTCTCAGGAGACAGCTGCATCAGGCTACTGTCAGTAAGCACTTGTTGGCATCCACAATAGTGTCTGGGTTTGGTAACTGTATATGGGATGGATCCCCAGGTGGGGCAGTCACTAGATGGTCTTTCCTTCAGTTTCTGCCATAACTTTGTTCCTGTTCCTTCCATAGATATTTTGATGCCCCTCCTAAGAAGGAACAAAGTATCCACACTGTGGTCTTCCTTCTTCTTGAGCTTCATGTGGTCTGTGAATTGTATCTTGGGTATTCTGAACTTCTGGGTTAATATCCACTTATCAGTGAGTGCATACTATGTATGTTCTTTTCTGATTGGGTTATCTTACTCAGGATGACATTTTCTAGTTCCATCCATTTGCCTAAGAACTTCATGAATTCATTGTTTTTAATAGGTGAGTAGTACTCCATTGTGTAAATGTACCACATTCTTTCTATCCATTCCTCTGTTGAAGCACATCTGGTTTTTTACCAGCTTCTGGCTATTATAAATAAGGCTGCTATGAACATAGTGGAACATGTGTCCTTCTTACATGTAGGAGCATCTTCTGGGTATATGCCCAGGAGTGGTATAGTTAGATCCTCAGGTAGTACTGTTTGCAATGTTCTAAGGAACTGCCAAACTGATTTCCAAAGTGATTGTACCAGCTTGCAATTCCACCAGCAATGGAGGAGTGTTCCTCTTTCTCTGCATCCTCACCAGCAGCTGCTGTCACCTGAGTTTTTGATCTTAGCTATTCTGACTGGTGTGAGGTAGAATCTCAAGGTTGTTTTGATTTGCATTTTTCTGATGACTAAGGATGTTGAACATTTGTTTAGGTGCTTCTCAGCCATTTGATATTTCTTGCTTGGGAATTCTTTGTTTAGCTCTGTACCTCAGAGTTATTTGATTCTCTGAAGTCTAACTTCTTGAGTTCTTTGTATATATTGGATATTAGCCCTCTATCAGATGTAGGGTTGGTTAAGTTCTTTTCCCAATCTGTTGGTTGCTATTTTGTCATACTGACAGTGTACTTTGCCTTACAAAAGCTTTCCAATTTTTTGAGGTCCCATTTGTCAATTCTTGATCTTAGAGCATAAGCTATTTATGTTCTGTGCAGGAAATTTTCCCCTGTGCCCAAGTATTTGAGGCTCTTTCCCACTTTCTCTTCTATTAGTTTCAGTGTATCTGGTTTTAGGTGGAGGTTCTTGATCCATTTGGACTTGAGTTTTGTACCAGGAGATAAGATAGGTTTGATTTGCATTCTACATGCTAACCACCAGTTGAATCAGCAACATTTATTGAAAATGCTATCTTTTTTTCCCACTGGATGGTTTTATCTCCTTTGTCAAAGATCAAGTGACCATAGGTGTGTGAGTTCATTTCTGGGTCTTCATTTCTACTCCACTGAAATACCTGCCTGCCACTGTACCAGTACCATGCAGTTTTTTATCAAGATTGCTCTGTAGTGCAGCTTGAGGTCAGGCATGGTGATTCCTGAGAAGTTCTTTTATTTTTGAGAACAGTTTCCTCTGTTCTGTTGTTGTTGTTGTTGTTGTTGTTGTTGTTGTTGTTGTTATTCCAGATGAATTTGCAAGTTGCTCTTTCTAACTCTATGAAGAATTGATTTGGAATTTTGATGGCAATTACATTGAATGTATAGATTTCATTCAGCAATGTGGGCATTTTTACTATACTAATCCTACCAATCCATGAGCATGGGAGATCTTTCCATCTTTTGAGATGATCTTTGATTTCTTTCTTCAGAGACTTGAAGTTCCTGTCATACAGATCTTTCACTTCCTTAGAGTCACACCAAGATATCTTATATTATTTGTGACTATTGTGAAAGGTGTTGTTTCCCTAATTTCTTTCTCTGTTTACCCTTTGAGTAGAGGAACTACTCTTTGAGCCACTGATTTGTTTGAGTTAATTTTATATCCAGCTACTTTGCTGAAGTTGTTTATTAGGTTTAGGAGTTCTCTGGTGGAATTTTTTGGGTCACTTAAGTATACTATAATATCATCTGCAAATAGTGATATTTTGACTTCTTCCTTTCCACCTTGTATCCCTTTGACCTCTTTTTGTTGTCTAATTGCTCTGGCTAGGACTTCAAATACTATATTGAACAAGTAGGGAGAGAGTGGACAGCCTTGTCTAGTCCCTGTTATTAGTGGGATTGCTTCAAGATTCTCTCCATTTAGTTTGATGTTGGCAACTGATTTGCTGTATACTACTTTTTACTATGTTTATGTATGGGCCTTGTATTGCTTACCTTTCCAAGACTTTTATTATGAAGGGTGTTGGATTTTGTCAAATGCTTTCTCAGCATCTAATGAAATGATGTGGTTTTTACTTTGAGTTTGATTATATAGTGGATTACATTCATGGATTTTCATGTATTGAATGATCCCTGCATTCCTGGGATGAAGAATACTTGATCATGATGGATGATCATTTTGATATATTCTTGGATTCTGTTTGCGAGAATTTATTTTTTTTCGAGAATTTATTTTTTGCAAGAATTTATTTTTTGAGAGAATTTTATTGAATATTTTTTGCATCAATATTCATAAGGGAAATTGGTCTGAATTTCTCTTTCTTTGTTTGGTTTATGTATCAGTAATTGTGGCTTCATAGAATGAATTGGGTAGTTTCCTTCTGTTTCTATTTTGTGGAACAGTTTGAAGAATATTAGTATTAGGTCTTCTTTGAAGGTCTGATACAATTATGCACTAAACTCATCTGGTCCTGGCCATTTTTGGTTGGGAGACTATTAATGACGCCTATTTCTTTAGAGGGTTATGGCACAGTTTAAATTATTTATCTAATCCTGATTTACCTTTGGTACCTGGTATCTGTCTAGAAAATTGTCCTTTTCATTCATATTTTCCAGTTTTGTTGAGTACAGTCTTTTGTAGAAGGATTTTTTGGATTTCCCCAGTTTCTGTTGTTATGTCTCCCTTTTCATTTCTGATTTTGTTGATTTGGATAATATCTCTGTGCCCTCTAGTTAGTTTGGCTAAGGGTTTAGCTATCTTGTTGATTTTCTCAAAGAACCAGCTTCTTATTTTTTTGATCCTTTGTATAGTTCTTTTTGTTTCTTCTTGGTTGATTTCAGCCCTCAGTTTGATTATTTCCTGACTTCTCCCCTTGGGTATATTTGCTTCTTTTTTGTTCTAGAGCTTTCAGTTGTGCTGTCAAGCTGCTAGTGTATGCTCTCCCCAGTTTCTTTTTGGAGGCACTCAGAGCTATGCGTTTTCCTCTTAGGACTGCTTTCATTGTGTCCCATAAGTTTGAGTATGCTGTGGCTTCATTTTCATTAAACTCTAAAAAGTCTTTAATTTCTTTCTTTATTTCTTCCTTGACCAAATTATCATTGAGTAGAGTGTTGTTCAGCTTCCTCGTGTATGTGGACTATTATTTATGTTGTTATTGAAGATCAGTCTTAGTCCGTGGTGATCTGATCAGATGCATGGGATTATTTCAATATTTTTGTATCTGTTGAGGCCTGTTTTGTGACCAATTATATGTCAGTTTTGGAGAAGGTACCATGAGGTGCTGAGAAGAAGGTATATTATTTTGTTTTAGGACATAATATTCTATAGATATCTGTTAAATCCATTTGTTTCATAACTTCTGTTGGTTTTACTGTGTCCCTGTTTAGTTTCTGTTTCCAGCATCTGTCCCTTACTGAGAGTGGGGTGTTGAAGTCTCCCACTATTATTGTGTGAGGTGCAATGTGTGCTTTGAGCTTTAGCAAAGTTTCTTTTATGAATGTGGGTACCCTTGCATTTGGACCATAGATGTTCAGAATTGAGAGTTCATCCTGGTAGATTTTACCTTTAATGAGTATGAAGTGTCCCTCCTTATCTTTTTTGATAACTTTAGGTTTAAAGTCAATTTCATTCGATATTAGAATGGCTACACCTGCTTGTTTCTTGCAATCATTTGCTTGGAAAAATGTTTTCCAGCCTTTTACTCTGTGGTAGTGTTTGTATTTGTCCCTGAGGTAGGTTTCCTGTATGCAGCAAAATGTTGGGTCCTGTTGATGTAACAAGTCTATTTGTCTATGTCTTTTTATTGAGGAATTGAATCCATTGATATTAAGAGATAATGGAAAAGTAATTGTGGTATCCTGTTATTTTTATTGTTAGAGCTGGAATTCTGTTCATGAGGCTATCTTTTATGTTTGTTGAAAGTTTACTTTTTTGCTTTTTCTAGGGTGTAGTTTCCCTCTGTGTGTTGTTTTCCCTTTATTTTCCTTTGAAGGGCTGGATTTGTGCAAAGATATTGTGTAAATTTGGTTTTGTCATGGAATACCTTGGTTTCTCTATGTATGGAAATTGAGATTTTGCTGGGTATATGGTAGGGCTGGCATTTGAGTTCACTTAAGGTCTGTATGACATCTGCCCAACATCTTCTGGCTTTTATAGTCTGTGGCAAGAAGTCTGGTATAATTCTCATAGGTCTGCCTTTATGTATTACTTGACATTTTCCCCTTACTGCTATTAATATTTGTTCTGTGTTTTGTGAATTTGGTGTTTTGATTATTACGTGACAGGAGGATTTTCTTTTCTGGTCCAAACTATTTGGAGCTCTGTAGGCTTCTTGTATGTTCATGGAAATCTCTTTCTTTAGGTTAGGGAAGTTTTATTCTA
Source organism: Mus musculus (assembly GCF_000001635.26). Classification (NCBI taxonomy): domain Eukaryota; kingdom Metazoa; phylum Chordata; class Mammalia; order Rodentia; family Muridae; genus Mus; species Mus musculus. The sequence goes on from NC_000074.6 coordinate 32,484,147, forward strand.
TAATTTTGTTGAAGAAATTTACTGGCCCTTTAAGTTGGAAATCTTCACTTTCTTCTATACCTATTATCCTTAGGTTTGGTCTTCTCATTGTGTCTTGGATTTCCTGAATGTTTTGGGTTAGGAGATTTTTGCATTTTGCTTTTTCTTTGACTGTTGTGTATATATCTTCTATGGTATCTTCTGCACCTGAGATTCTCTCTTCTATCTCTTGTGTTCTGTTGGTGGTGTTTGTATCTATAACTCCTGATACTTTCTTAGGGTTTCTATCTCCAGAGTTGTCTCATTTTGTGATTTGTTTATTGATCCTACTTCTATTTTTAGATCCTGTATGGTTCTGTTCAATCCCTTCACCTGTTTGACTGTGTTTTCCTGTAATTATTTAAGGGATTTTGTGTTTCCTCTTTAAGGTCTTCTACCTATTTTCCTGGGTTCTCCTGTATTTCTTGAAGGAAGCTATTTATGTCCTTCTTAACGTCCTCTATCAGCATCATGAGATGTGATTTTTAAATCCAAAACTTGCTTTTCCAATGTGTTGGAGTATCCATGACTTGCTGTTATGGGAGAACTTGGTTCTGATGATGCCATGTAACCTTAGTTTCTGTTGGTAAGGTTTTTGCACTTGCCTTTTGCCATCTGGTTATCTCTGGTGTTAGTTGGTCTTGCTCTCTCTGGTTTGAGCTTGTTTCTCCTGTGGGCCTGTAAGCCTGTGTCAACACTTCTGGGGTACCAGCTCTCTCCTGGCAAGATCAGTGCACAGAGGGCTGCAGAATAGCCCCACCTCCTTGTTGTAGATAGAGGCAGGATGGACCCTGTCCTAGCTGCTCTGTAGCTTCTGTGGCCTGTGCGCTCCTTGCTGGTCCCACCTTAGACAGTCACCAAATCACCAGAGAGAAAATGGTGATCTCACCTTTGAGTCCGGGGATCAGACAACTCCCTGTAGACAAGCTCTCCCCTGGCAGGAATCATGCACAGAGGGCTGCGGAACCAAATATTTTGAGTTTTAAAAAAGTCAGTGAGCGATTCACTAAGATGACCAAGGTCATCCAGGTTAGAGCTGGACATCATCAACAGATCAACCTAGTCTTGAGAATTACATGCTACAGATAGTATATCTTAAAAAATAATTTGACCTTGAAGTTTTGGATATTTGAACAAGCCTTGGGAAGAGGGAGGAAAGTAGTGAGTACTTTCCCCAGTGCCTCCTAACATGATGGCAGTGATGGAGAGTGAGGTCACAGGGTTATTAGCAGGCACACATAACAACCAGCCTCATAGATTTTCCTCGGCATTCTGAGTCACAGTCTATACTATTTTACACAATTCTGTCACAGGATGTCCCCTCTTCAATTCATACCATGACCAATTATTATTACACAAACCAGGAGCCTGGCCCACCTAGCTATCACCATCAGTCCTATTTACTTATATTCCCTGTACCTAGAACTAGCTCTGCTTCCTGCTATATTTATCACCTTAGCAGGTGGTTATATTTATAGACTATCTTCTAATTTTTTATGCTGTACCCATCAATAGTTAAAACTTTTAAAAAGTTATTAATAAAGGATTATGAGACAATGTGATAATTCTGTACATTTACTTATTATGATTTTTGTATCAGGAATCACTGAAAACATTTCCTTGTTTCTCTTAATTGTGTAGACACATATGCATAATATATAATGGTAGGTATTTACATGTACATGTAAATGATTCATATAAGTACATATATAAAATCTAATCTAGAAAAACACTTAATGTTTGAACTATTCACACAGGAAAACTAAATAATGCTGGCCAAAGCTTATTTATATTGAATCAATATTCTTCCAAAGCTATATTTTTTTCTAGCAGTCAAGATGAACAAATATTTTGTTCTGCCTCTCTCATAATTAAACTTGTTTGAAACTCTTATAGTGTTAATGGGTTGGTTATATAGATGAAATTGTGTCTTGATGTCTGCCCTCAATGTGACTTAGATTTAGCTGGGAAAACATTGAAGTTCAAGCAAGTTTCAAGAAAGTCATCTTCCTACCTACTGGAAAACTGAGTCTACACACATCTCTACTCTTGGCCTGTTAACCAAGGAATTAGGCTATGTTAATGATTTGAGGGGCTAATGCAAGAGGTAAAGTCTTTAAATAAAATCAAATGGATGGAGAAAATTACTATAGAAATAGATTGGTCTAGGCTGTAGTGAATCAAATGAGGTATTTTTAAATTTTGTTTTGTTGGTTTAACTTTAAGGATGCTTCATATCTGTTATGAGATTTTCCTCATTTCTATTAGGTTTAGGTCTCTAAGGTGGGTGGTAAATAGGAAAATAAATCAATGTTTAAACGTATGAAGAACTGGATGCAGTAGTTAGATGTACAATTCTGCATTAGGTCAACTTATTTTAGTGCCCACATATGAAAGAGCTCATACTATATTTAGTTATTTTGGGGATGACATTTTTCTTTATGAAATAACTCTAGTTCCAGCTTGATGCACATGGCAGGATTTCATTTTCCTTTATAGTTGAATAATCCAATGAATATATATATATATAATACGCATTATCCATTCTTCTTCTGATGGGTAATGATGATACATATCTTTGTTACTGTGAATATTGCCATAAGTCATATGAGTGTGCAGGAATTTGTTTGTTATTCTTATTTCTATTCCACAGAATATATCCCCAGGAGTAAGATAGCTGAATCATATCCTAGTACTATTTTTAGTTTTCTGAGAAATGTCCATACATTTTCATAATGGCTATACTAAATTACTACCTCCAACAAGGTATAAGTTTTCTGTATCCTCACTCCACAGTACTTCCAGAAATACCACTTCTAAGTGGAGTAAGATGGTACTTAATTGCACCTTAGATTTTTATTTCCTTAATAACTACTTATATTGAGTGTTTTCATACACTTGCATAATGAGGTTGATACACCTTTCCATGATGTCTGTGAATGGCAGTTTCAAACAAAAATAGTGTGAATGAAATGTAAGGGTGAAAAAGGACTCACGCTCTGAAACATCAAACACTGCGATGAAATCCTTTTTGGTGCCTGAAAGAATAAATAGCTACCTTTTTTAATGGATAAATTTGCTTTGTATTGCCAAATAAAAATAGTACCTACTTTAGCAGCATAATACAACCCCATGAACATCTCACCATTGTGTAGTCAAAATGTAGACAAAGCTCTGCTGTTTCTGTCAAGTAATTAGTAAATTAAAACCAATGTGATGACTTGCTGGGCCCTTGTATAGGGACTCTGAGAGGAGAGTGTACTTCCTTTAGTTTGTCAACAGAATCCAGCTCTAAATGCTGTAGGTCTCAGCTTCAGATTTTTCTCTTTCATCAAACTACTGACATTGTCCAGTCTTTCTCAGGTGGCTCCTCCAAATTTAAGCATCAACAGCTTGTCAAGGCTTGCCTTTAATTTGAATCATTCCAATTTTCTCTTCTGCTTTCCTTTTGTCATGACCACAAGAAAGTCCCCTCATTTCATCTGCTTGTATAATTAAGTTACATCCACGGATATAACCTGCCCTGTATAAGGTCACTAGTTTAACTTAACCTAACACATTCATGGAAGTAAGACATCAAAATAATCAGAAAACCTGAATGTGAATCACATGGAACATAAGGTACCACCTGTAGAATTCTACCTATTGAGCAATTAAGTGAGCCCAATTTTGGAAGCTCTAAGACCTAAGCATAATGACCACCTTGACAGGCTGTTAAACATAATGTCAGATTACACAAATAGTTTTATGCCTATAGAAGACATAATAAATGCATATCTATTTTCATGTAATACAGAACCGCTGGCCATTTTGTGATTAGACAACATTGACTAGAATATTATCAAACAAAATACAAATTGTATGTAAAAAACAACCTAACATAGCAAGAGATGTAGGTCAGTGGTAGAGTGCTTTTTGTAGAATACCCAAGGCTCTGAGATAAATACTTTACAGGAAAAAAATTTCAATTAAACCCATACTCATACAACAACCAAACTCATCTTGGGAAGCTCAGTGATAACGTGAGAAATAGCATTCATGTAAGAGATCAAGTTATAAGATAAAGCAAAACTCTTTCTCTCCTAAATATACAGATATAATATTAAGGATAATCACTTAATCAACCCAGTTTTCTGTCATCTTTTTCTTTCTGCATATTTATTTAGTACAAGAACTTAAACTTTAGGCTTTAGGTTAACAGATTCAACACTCAAAAATAAATGATAGAATTTTAGTAGGTTAAGCAAATAATAATAACAAATAATACTTCCAATATCTCATACAAAAAGTGATTTTTCATGCCACCACTGGTGACCCACATTGTTCTAAGAGCCAAGCACAAACATGGAGAATGATATCAGCTTATGGATTAGCTAAAAGCAACCAAAGAGCTTCGTTCACCTTCCAACTAAATAAGAATAATAATTTAACACTAGTCTTACAGATTTTCTTTCTGTTCATCCACTTAGATGCACTTAAATGATTATAGAAAACTTTTACTGTCAGTCAAGTGTCTAAGCCATCAAATGAATTGCTACTGAAATATTTTAGGACAAATTAAATAAAAAGTCTTCATGTGAAAAATTGCTATGAGTATCTATTGAGAATCATCACTCAATAATTTGAGCACAACACTTGACATGAGTAGGCTTTTTAAAAGATGACTATCAGCAGTAATTAATACTTTGAAGGCCATCTTGAAGTTATTTCTTCTACCTCCTTTTCTCTTATAAATATCTGACTTCATACCTACTTGAGTAATTGTTTTTATAAGAATGGTTCATATACAGTTGTCAATAGTCTACAAAAAGTCTTTTATAAGATAGATGAAGGAAGTTCAAAGGTGCCTTCAATAGGTTGTTAAAACTAAGAACTTGTGTGAATACCTGTCATATTTGAGAATTATACTTTCAAATCACTCAATCACTCTCAATGTTTAATAAGGCACTTATATTAGTTTGCTTTAAGCTTAGTACTTACACATGATTTTCTATTGCCCCTCAGACAAATATACCACCAACCACCAACCTTTCTATAGTCCCTTTAGGCACAATGTTCTACACCATTCCATTATACTCCATTGTGTTGTTTGTACTTTTGATGCTAGGGTAGAACCGAGAGCCTTGTGTGTGGTAAATTCATGGTCTGTACCAAGCTATACCACGGTACTCCTCCACTGGGTTTATCTTTGTTAATTTCCAGCTTAGATGTTTGTGACTCTGTTCTCTCTTTGGTAAATCTTATTTATCAATAAATAATAAACATATTGGTAGTTTATCATCTAGATTTCTCAATTTTTTCTGAGTTTAATTTTCCCTAGAGTATTACTGTTTTTGAAAGTGAAAAAATGTTTTAAAGTCTTACTTTTAAATAAATATTGACTTTCCACTTTAACACATATTCACGGGCTTACCTATTATTGGTGTCTTGCATTACTGTGATATTTTTTGCTGCAATCAATGAACCAAATTGATCATTATGATATAGTCCCTACTTTAGACTGTTTGTTCTTTTGTTAATGTTAAACAGTTCATTGATTTTTTAATTGAAAAACAATGTTTGCATACAACGTATTTGATATTTTAAGTCACACAAGTTCTTATCACTGAGATAGGGAAATGAACAGTGGATCACACTCCTGACAGTACACAAATTTCAACAAGTTCATAATATCATGTTTTCACTGTTCCAATAGAATACACCCTAAGTCCAATGCCTTAAAATACTTCTTTTGCTCTTTCAGTGTTCTCCTTCCTGTACCCAAACCCCTGGCAACCACTGTTTCTTTCTTTGTTTGTTTATTTGTTTATTAGTTTTATTTTCTTAACATCTCTATGCTTTTGCCCTTTGCTGAAAAGCTCAGTTAGAATCAGACTGGGTTGCTTTCTTAGTTCAGCTTCTTTCACTCAGCATTATATGACTGAAGTTTTTCTTTATTATTCTTGGCTTGCTAGATCATTTCTATCTATTACAGATTACCTTTTCATTGTATACAGCTCACCTTTACTAATATTTTGTAAATAAAATTTGAACCTTAAAGGTAAGGTGAAATTGGTCTAGCCTTTATATCTTATTTTAGCAAGGTATAAAACTACATGTTTTAAGTACTTTTGCATTAATAATATATTGGCTTTTGCATTCCAATCAACTGCTAATAATTATGGTAGCAATTCCATTCTTGTTCTGTTCTCATGCTTTTTTCTTTGAGGTTGTACACTACAAAACAATTATCTAGGTAGGGCTCTTTCTCCTGTTTTGTTTTTGAAATCCTTCTATTCGAATTTTATTTAAATTCTTTAAAAATTTTATTGAAAAAAATTTATCTGGAATGTTAACATTTTGTAAATCTCCCCATTATTTTATTTTTCATTTCAATTATTTATATTGCTTATTTAACTTTTATTTTCTCTGCAAGAGTTCCTCAAAGTAATTTTTACTCTTATGGATTTATGAAGATATTTATTGGGCCAGCTTTGCTGTCATTGCTGAATGTTCAATATGAGCGTAAGAAAAATGTTTTCTGGTGGAGGGTCTCAATTAACATAAACAGCTGAAGAAGATACTCGCCAACTTACCAATATCCTGAGCCAACATATCTTTACTTTCCTTTTAATTTTAAAGTGATCACTTTCATATTTATACCTTTATCCTGAGATGGACTATGTCAAAAGAGTCTCATTATATAACAATAGTCAGATATAAAATTTCTAAAGACATTGGGATAAAAGTTACTAAGTAATTTTGAAAAGTAATAGCATCTATAAAACTAAAATTAAAATAAGCTTCAAAGAAGTGCCATATTCAAGTTGAGAAAGTGGTTTTCTGCTACACTCATCTGGGTTAAATTTTAGGGTTTTATGTTGTTTTGTTTTGATTCTCTCCCGTTCCAAATCCCACCCCTTTTCTGGTTTTGCTTTGTCAGTAGAAGATGCTTAAATACAACAGTGTCCGGTAATGACCAGCATACATAATATTCAGATCTTCTCTTTTAAGAATATTCTCATATTAAAGGAATCAGAACTTCTAGAAAAACTAGCCACCCTAAGGATTAGGGCAGGAAATAGACAAGATGGAGTAGCAGAAATTTATAGTTCCAGAATATATTGTAGTACTTAGAGGGAGGGAGAAAGGGAGGGAGGGAGATAGAGGAGGAAAGAAATAGGGAGGGAAGGAGGGAGGGAGGGAGGGAGGGAGGGAGGGAGAGAGAGAGAGAGAGAGAGAGAGAGAGAGAGAGAGAGAGAATGAATGTCAATACAATCAATAAGATATAGAAGCCAAAGGCTAAAGTTGTAATGATTTCAATAACAAAGTAAAACCATGCAGGATTAGTGACCAAATTATAAAATGAACATCTGAGAATCTACAAGAATATAAATGAATGATTAAATAAACAAATGTATTGTTTAGAAGAGAATACTTACTCATGACTAATAGTTCTGAGGAATTTATGTATCTATTACATACAAGGAATAGGTACCAAAAAATTAGCCAAATAATTAATAACTACCAAAACTACCAAACGTTTAGGGATCAATGAATTTTTTTTCTGAAAAGAATACTAAAGAAGGAGAGCAAATGTGACTTTGCAGTGGAGACATCTGAGAACACTACCTCTACCTAAATATCAACAGTGTTATTACCTGAGCAGTGTTTCTCAAAGCTGATAATATCAGGGGTTAGAGAAATGGCTCAGCACTTAAGAACAGTGGATGCTCTTTTGGGGGATTTGGCTTTTTAGTACCCACAGGGCAGATCACTCTGGTTGTAGCTCAGTTCCAGGGGATCTCATGCCCTCTTCTGGCCTTCATGAGTACCAGACACATAGGTAGTATGCAGACATATATGCAGGCATAACATTCATACATATGTAAAATAATAAAAAATGAAAGAAAATGAAGTGGCAAAGTCATCAATGATAATCTGTGAAAAAGTCCCTGTCCCAGGAAGCTGAAGATGACAAGGACTAAATGTAATGTGAATACTGGGTAAAATCTTGCAAGAGAAAAGACACATTAGAAAAAGTAAGAAATCCAAATAAAATATTGACCTTCATTTAAAAAAACAGGAATTTTATGAGGTCCTGTCAATAAGACAAAAAGGCCACCAACAGATTGGGAAAGGATCTTTACCTATCCTAAATCAGATAGGGGACTAATATCCAATATATATAAAGAACTCAAGAAGGTGGACTCCAGAAAATCAAATAACCCCGTTAAAAAATGGGGCTCAGAGCTAAACAAAGAATTCTCACCTGAGGAATACCGAATGGCTGAGAAGTACCTGAAAAAATGTTCCACATCCTTAATCATCAGAGAAATGCAAATCAAAACAACCCTGAGATTCCACCTCACACCAGTCAGAATGGCTAAGATCAAAAATTCAGGTGACAGTACCTGAAAAATCAGTCTGGCACTTGCTCAGAAAATTGGACATAGTACTACTGGAGGATCCAGCAATACCTCTCCTGGGCATATATCCAGAAGATGTTCCAACCGGTAAAAAGGACACGTGCTCCACTATGTTCATAGCAGCCTGATTTATAATAGCCAGAAGCTGGAAAGAACCCAGATGCCCCTCAACAGAGGAATGGATACAGAAAATGTGATACATTTACACAATGGAGTACTACTCAGCTATTAAAAAGAATGAATTGATGAAATTCCTAGGCAAATGGATGGACCTGGAGGGCATCATCCTGAGTGAGGTAACCCAATCACAAAAGAACTCACACAATATGTACTCACTGATAAGTGGATATTAGTCTAGAAACTTAGAATACCCAAGATTTAAGATACAATTTGCAAAACACAGGAAACTTAAGAAGAATGAAGACCAAAGTGTGGACACTGTGCCCCTTCTTAGAATTGGGAACAAAACACCCATGGAAGGAGTTACAAAGACAAAGTTTGGAGCTGAGATGAAAGGATGAACCATCTAGAAACTGCCATATCCAGGGTTCCATCCCATAATCAGCTTCCAAACGCTGACACCATTGCATACACTAGCAAGATTTTGCTGAAAGGCCCCAGATATAGATGTCTCTTGAGAGACTATGATGGGGCCTAGCAAACACGGAAGTGGATGCTCACAGTCAGCTATTGGATGGATCACAGGGCCTCCAATGGAGGAGCTAGAGAAAGTATCCAAGGAGCTAAAGGGATCTGCAACCCTATAGGTGGAACAACAATATGAACTAACCAGTACCCCCAGAGCTAGTGTCTCTAGCTGCATGTGAATCAGAAGATGGCCTAGTAGGCCATCACTGGAAAGAGAGGCCCATTGGTCGTGCAAACTATATATGCCTCGGTACAGGGGAACGCCAGGGCCAAGAAGTGGGAGTGGGTAGGTGGGGGAGCGTGTGGGGGATTTTTGGGATAGCATTGTAAATGTAAATGAAATAAATACCTAATTAAAAAAAAACATAGGTATTTACTTGTCAAATATAATAAGAATGTCACACTGATAATAGAGATGATTACTGGGCATGTGAGTTTCTGCACTATTCTCAGAACTGTTTTATACAGCTAATTTGTTTTGAAAAACTTGCTTATTCAACTCTAATTAAACTCAGTAGGTCATACACATAAACAATACCTGAAAGTCGGGGTAGGGGGCAGGGAAGAAAAGGAATTCTGTGGGAATGGAAGGGCAAGGAGAAACATAAAGGGAAAAAGCTACCAGGATGCATTTTATATATGTATAAAACTGCCAACAAAGAAAAATAAGTAAACAATGGCCATTTTAAAACATGATTATTATGAATATCCCAATGTGAATCAGTTCATTATAGTGGTACGTGCAATAGTGAAGAGTTGAAAGCCACTCCAAGGGCCAAAGAAGGAGTTTGTAAATTAAAGAAAGTAACTTTAAAATCAGTTGTATATTATGCTTTTTAAGATCCATGTAAATGTTTTGTCAGTTTAATGATTAAACATAGATTCCTCTCTGGTGGAGCCAAAGTAAGAAAAGTAAAGGGAAATTTGTTTCGCAATCTAAATCTTTTTGCATCACTTCACATATTAATCACATCTGTATGAACTTGTTGAAAATTGTTGTATAATTATTGTTCAGAAACACATAAGAAATTGAGGACATAAGGATCTATTTTACATGCAAAGGATCTTTATGACATTCCACCAATATACATTGGGGAATATGTTCCAAAACTCCCAATAGATGTTTAGAAGCAGACCGCCCAAAGCCCTGTGATCATTTGCCTTCAACACCTGAACACTTCCTATGAACTGTGTTAGTAAATTCACAGTTGGCTGTAGAGCAAAATGGCTACAAATTTCTTTTGATTCTATCCATCTACATGGAGAGAGTATTTGTTCTTACTTAGATGTTTAGGAACTCAGTAAGTGATGCTTTCCTATTTATATTAAGCCAAGCCTCCCCATCTTCTACTTTAGCAAGAACACATGAGAGCATCTCTTTGGCATAGGCTAATCACAGGGTCACCACTTTTATAACTGGGTTCACCAATTAGTAAAATAAAGGGCACTTGAACTCAAGCACTGAAGTAGTGCAACAGTTGATCTCTTAATGCAGTTAGCTGCACACTGCAAAGAGACATTTCACATATGAGAAGCACTGAAGGAAGTTAAAGATTTCATTGCACTGCTGAGAATGAGACACAATTGGAAAACCAAGAATTGTTTACTTATTTAATTTCCTAGTTAGCATATTTTGGCTACCTTTAACAACGAGTATCTGATACTCGAGAAAGTGACACCAGAAGAGACAGCTAGGGAATGCTTAACAAAGTCAGAGAAATGTGGGAAAACACCAGCAGTGATTCATAACTACTATAATTTACAGTACACATTTTCCAATACTTTTTCTCCATGATGTATATGTGCATATGTGTGTGTGTGTGTATATATATATAAATATGTGTGTGTGTGTGTGTGTGTGTGTGTGTGTAGGTTATATGACAACCTGCATGCCCTATATTGTCCTGGATTGAACTTAGGTCATCGAGCTTGGCAGCAAGTACTTTTCTTTACTGAGCCATTCACCAGCCTGGCAATACTTATTCTAAATGGTTTATTGTACAATAAATCCTACAAACTTAGGAGGCCTAAAGAAACCTTTCATCCCTTCCTCATCCATGTAAAATGTCTGTATCCCAGCCAGTCTGGCATTCATCTACTTATCTAAATTTCTCTTCCCTTGTTCATACATTTATCTTTGATGCTAATGTTTCCTCCAATTTTCCAACTTTTAAAATCCAATGTAACTTTGGTTCTCAACTCAGATAAAATATCCACTTCCATAAGCCCCATATTGAGTTTTGACAAACCCATTTTTAAGAGCCCTTTCTTTATAAAAAGGAATTTATGGTATTATAATTGTTCTATGTTATAAGCCATGCACACATTTTTATCACAGTATGCACATACCTGCTTGGCCACATGATTGTGTGCTTCTTGTGGGAAGAGCCCATCTCATTCATCTGAGTTTCCTTACCTCCCATTTTTGGCTCAGTACTTAATATAAAACACTGCTTACAACAATTGAAGTTGATTCTATTGAATAAATTACCAATAGACCTTGATTTGAACTTTACTAAGATAAATTTGCATAGTCAGACATATAGACCATAATAATCATCCTCCTATTTTCTATGAGACTCAGTACCAGACATATCACAGAGAGTGACCTTTTCAGTGAGCATATGCTTTGTGTTCTGAGCTACATTTCATCCTTGGCATTGCCAAAACCAATAAAACTACTAAATGCTAAATAAACACTAGTGGGTTGCTCTATTCTTCCCAAATAAAACACATAGAGAAGAAATACTTAGGCCTGTGGCAATGACACACTGACTTGTAATGCTCAAGGAATAGAAGAAGGAATTGTTGAGTTACTGGAAAGCCAGGACACTTATGAGAGGGAAGAGCAGCCATAATTTTAACTACTGAATATTGATCTTAATAGTGTTGCCATGAGTTTTTTGATCATCTAACCATATTCCCTTATCCTCAAGTTCTTTATTTGTCAGTGGCCACCAGAAAATACGTTCAGTGTTGTTTTCTTTTAAATGACAGTGTACTTAATCAAAAATTTAAAAAAATCTTCACTCATGTGGTTACCAAAAGCAAGAAATACTGAACCAGAGTGGTACCTAAAGAAGTCACTGACCACAAATTCTCTTGCAGAAATGACCTGACATTTTTATCTGTATTGGCCTTGACCTTCTAATTCAGTAAGCAAAGTCAAAGTCAGAAATATTGGATTAGGGTGTATATTGATTTGGTAGTATCAAAATGAATACTGTGTGCCTACTAAAAGAAAATGCAAATGACTAGGAGAAAGGATTTTTCAGACACAAAAGACCATTTAAAAATCCCAATTTGTGTCAAGATAGAAAGAGTAGGGTGAGCCAAGGATAGGCTTCTACAATCCATGTGAGTCTGGCAGCACCTCCCCCACCAGCCTGGAGTGTGGTAGCACCTCCCCCAGCAGCCTGGAGTGTGGTAGCACCTCCCCCACCAGCCTGTGCACTGCTTAACGTGTGCACTCCATTCTTTTAAAAATTGAATTAAATTTATCTTGTTTTATGTCTATGGGCATTTTTCTTTGCATGCATGTCTATGTACCACTACTATGCCTTTTCCTATGGAGAATAAAATAGGGCATCAGATCCCCTGGAACTGAAATTACAGAGGGCTGTGGGTTGCTTTGTGGGAACTGGAATCTGGGTACTCAGCAAGAACAGCCAAGTGCTCTTAACCACTGGGCCATAGGTCCTGCCACTCCCTCCCCATTTTCAAACTCTTTTAAAATAGTGGAATACATTTTTGTGAACAAAGAAAAAGTCTTTAAATTTTTAATTATTTTACTAATGAAACTGTGAGAAATAACAGATTGTCTCAATAAATGTATCATTTCAATTAGAATTTAAAATAACTATTGGGTCTAAATTACCAATTCTGAAAATTAAGGATTCTTTTGCTACTTAAACCTCTCTTTGTAGACATGGAGTATTGTTTTGGGAGTTTGCCCTAACAAAAGGATGGCTTCTGTGGGCCTTTTAAGAGATCATTCATGTAGTAAAACATGGACAAATGACACCTAACTCAAAAACTCAATCCAACCCTTTAAGTTGAAAGATTGATGTTGTTCATTTCGATTTTTAGTCAATTAGCTTAGTATATGTGTTTTCAAGTGGGCCAGAAATCATTTGCTTCCCTTTTAAGCATAGTTTTGCTCTCCGACGCTTCTTCCACTGATAACAAAATTTACTCCCGGTCATTCATTCTGCTGTGGCTGTCACTGTAAGGTGCCTCCCAGGCCACTTACTGTCTCTGAGTCACAGTCTTTTATTTAACTAGAAGTGACACCAGAAAAAAATAATGAAAGAAAGAAATGGAGAGAGAGAGAGGGGGGGGGTGGGGGAAGGAAGGAAGGAAGGAAGGAAGGAAGGAAGGAAGGAAGGAAGGAAGGAAGGAAGGAAGGAAGGAAGGAAGGAAGGAAGAATTGTGCATGGCATGTCTACCCCAAGATGTTAGTATATTTCTGTAGACACTTTATAGCAATGAAAGGACCTTTCCACATGATGTAGAAGAAGAGAGATTAAGTTTATTAAATGGGGAGATTGATAAAGATAAACAATGGGAGATAAAGCCCATGGAAGTAGATGCATAACCATCAATAAAGGAAGCATACACACATTTGCTGGGAGGAGGAACTATATTCCACAATTACATTTTTCTTAAAAGAGGCTCACGGAAATAGATAAAGGATAATTGTATAGGCAAGAAGGGCACAAAAACTAATTTTTGTAGAGAAGCGAATCTCCCAGAACTGGAGTTATGAAAGGTTGTCAGCTTCTATATGGATCTATGTGGGTCTTCTGGAAAACCAGGTAGTACTTTTAACTATTGAGCCATCTCCCCAGGCCACTGTGTATTTCTTACATTAACCTCAGTAAAAACAAAGCAAAAAAAAAAAAATCCAAGGATAAGACATTAAACTATAACACTGAGAAGGGAATTCTATGGGGATTTAAAGAGAAACTATCCAGCCTATTGTTTTCTGGCAATGTAACAATGCAGAACTAAACAGAAAAACAGTGTTATTAGATGACCTGTCACTTAGATGCCTATAAATTGTTCAGATAAACAGATACAGCACTTGAGTCTCTGGCTTCCTTTTTTTTTTTAATTAGTTATTTTCCTCATTTACATTTTCAATGCTATCCCAAAGGTCCCCCATACCCACTCCCCCAATCCCCTACCCACCCACTCCCCCTTTTTGGCCCTGGCGTTCCCCTGTACTGGGGCATATAAAGTTTGCAAGTCCAATGTGCCTCTCTTTGCAGTGATGGCCGACTAGGCCATCTTTTGATACATATGCAGCTAAAGACAAGAGCTCCCGGGTACTGGTTAGTTCATATTGTTGTTCCACCTATAGGGTTGCAGTTCCCTATAGCTCCTTGGGTAATTTCTCTAGCTCCTCCATTAGGGGCCGTGTGACCCATCCAATAGCTGACTGTGATCATCCACTTCTGTGTTTGCTAGGCCCTGGCATAGTCTCACAAGAGAGAGCTATAACTGGGTCCTTTCAGCAAAATCTTGCTAGTGTATGCAATGGTGTCAGCATTTGGAAGCTGATTATGGGATGGATCTCTGCATATGGCAGTCACTAGATGGTCCATCCTTTCGTCACAGCTCCAAATTTTGTCTCTGTAACTCCTTCTATGGGTGTTTTGTTCCCATTTCTAAGAAAGGGTAAAGTGTCCACACTTTGGTCTTCATTCTTCTTGAATTTCATGCGTTTGGCAAGTTGTATCTTATATCTTGGGTATCCTAAGTTTCTGGGCTATTATCCACTTATCAGTGAGTACATATTGTGCGAGTTCCTTTGTGATTGGGTTACTTCACTCAGGATGATACCCTCCAGGTCCATCCATTTGCCTAGGAATTTCATAAATTCATTTTTTAATAGCTGAGTAGTATTCCATTGTGTACATGTACCACATTTTCTATATCCATTCCTCTGTTGAGGGGCATCTGGGTTCTTTCCAGCTTCTGGCTATTATAAACAAGGCTGCTATGAACATAGTGGAGCATGTGTTCTTCTTACCAGTTGGGACATCTTCTGGATATATGCCCAGGAGAGGTATTGCGGGATCCTCCGGTAGTACTATGTCCAATTTTCTGAGGAACCGCCAGACTGATTTCCAGAGTGGTTGTACAAGCTTGCAATCCCACCAACAATGGAGGAGTGTTCCCCTTTCTCCACATCCTCGCCAACATCTGCTGTCACCTGAGTTTTTGATCTTAGCCATTCTGACTGGAGTGAAGTGGAATAAGATCTCAGAAGATGGAAAGATCTCCCATGCTCATGGATTGGCAGGATCAACATTGTAAAAATGGCTATCTTGCCAAAAGCAATCTACAGATTCAATGCAATCCCCATCAAAATTCCAACTCAATTCTTCAACGAATTAGAAAGGGCAATCGGCAGATTCATCTGGAATAACAAAAAAACGAGGATAGCAAAAACTCTTCTCAAGGATAAAAGAACCTCTGGTGGAATCACCATGCCAGACCTAAAACTGTACTACAGAGCAATTGTGATCAAAACTGCATGGTACTGGTATAGTGACAGACAAGTAGACCAATGGAACAGAATTGAAGACCCAGAGATGAACCCACACACCTATGGTCACTTGATCTTTGACAAGGGAGCTAAAACCATCCAGTGGAAAAAAGACAGCATTTTCAACAAATGGTGCTGGCACAACTGGCGGTTATCATGTAGAAGAATGCGAATTGATCCATTTCTATCTCCTTGTACTAAGGTCAAATCTAAGTGGATTAAGGAACTCCACAAAAACCAGAGACACTGAAACTTATAGAGGAGAAAGTAGGGAAAAGCCTCGAAGATATGGGTACAGGGGAAAAATTCCTGAATAGAACAGCAAAGGCTTGTGCTGTAAGATCAAGAATCGATAAATGGGACCTCATAAAATTGCAAAGCTTCTGCAAAGCAAAAGACACCGTCAATAAGACAAAAAGGCCACCAACAGATTGGGAAAGGATCTTTACCTATCCCAAATCGGATAGGGGACTAATATCCAATATATATAAAGAACTCAAGAAGGTGGACTCCAGAAAATCAAATAACCCCATTAAAAAATGGGGCTCAGAGCTGAACAAAGAATTCTCACCTGAGGAATACCGAATGGCAGAGAAGCACCTGAAAAAATGTTCAACATCCTTAATCATCAGGGAAATGCAAATCAAAACAACACTGAGAGTCTCTGGCTTCCTATTCTGTTAGCAAAACAAAGATCCTAGATTATTTCAAAGAATTAAAACCAGTGTTAATTGAGTATTTTTATTGGAAGCTAAGTATCTTAATTTATAGTCCCAGAGACTTTCTCAACTCAACAGAGTCAGAACTGATTCTTGTTTTGTTTTGTTTTGTTTTGTTTTGTTTTGTTTTGTTTTGTTTTGTTTTGTTTTAACCAAGAATGTTTGTGAGGCTGCTCATATCCTAAATTAGAAAGTTAAAGTGATGTGTGAAAGGAAGAGAAGAGCAGAGTATAATGTCACTAATCATCCTGCTTATGGAGGAATCAGTGTGATGTCATTCCAAGTCATGCCTACTAGCTATAACCACACCCTTGATATTTATGGCCCTTCATCCTTTCAGTGGATCTAATCCAAAGAGGTGACTCTTCTAACAGATGCTGAAACAAACTTAAAGAATAAGTACATATTGTAGGCTCACATATGATAACCTCATTGTGTTAACTATTTTATTAAATGGATATTAGAATTTCCTCTGGCCTCTCTACATTAAGGCATAATACCCACTGATAATTCCTTTAAAGAGGTAATGGCTTCTGCAAAATATGAACTACTATATTCCTACTTGAATGTTGCACAACTGAACTCTGTCTTTATGCCTATTGCCTCTACATAGGAGAAAGTCATAATTATACCCACAGTTATTATTACCCCATGGCTACCTCTTGCTTTTACTTTTGAAGGCAGTTAGTAGAGCAGACTGTGGGCTATGGAGCTCTACAGAAATGCAATTGTATGGGTGAGTGAATTGCACTTACACCATGTAATAGAAGCTAAAGGGTAGGTACCTAGAGGCAGAGTCTTTAGTCCAAAGGTCCAGTGTAGACGCCAAAAAGGAAATCAACCAGAACCAGGGATGACAAGAGATGTTCCCTGGAGCCCATCCTGATCAAAATGTTCCTTAATTGGCTGCCTGCAACACCTCCTGCCAGACTCCGTTTACCCGTTCTAAAGAGAGAAAAAGTGTTGATATGTGAATTGACCATTCTGGACTTCAATGAAGAGAATCTCACTCCTTCCATAGCCAGTGTCTACTTAGATATCCTTGCCCACCTTTATTTTATAAAACCTTCACTAAGTAATTGGCCTTTGTACATCATAACTCCTTCAACCTAAGACACTATATAATGTTCTTATCCCTCATGATATAATAAGAATTCCATTTAGAGGAGATAGTAAATATGATAATTCCATATCCCACATCTGTTAGGAGAGTAAGCTTCAGTAAATATTAGCTATCTGCCCATTTGTTTGGCTCACTGGGTCTATTTCACAGTAATATAGTCTACCATTGTTTGAATGAAATATCAATTAGATACCTTTATATTGGGATTTAAATTAAATGCTTATTTGGGGGGAATGCTCAAACTTGGACAACACTGTACATTTGTTTTTGACCCTAGTTTATAATGAAACTGATGTTTCTAGTTGCTAAAAATTAATGATAAATGTCTTATCTTCCTCAATTTATTTTCTTCATTGCTAATATTGGTAAAATAAAAGAAATTGTGACAACAGTACTCTCAAATGTGGAGCAAGAGTGAGTAATACAGGATTGGCTCATCTTTCTGAAGATATAAGCCATTTTAGCCTAATTAAGTAGGAATCAGCTTTGCATTTCTTATGGAAAATTCCATGTTCTCAACTCTAGCTCATCGTTCCCCACAGTAGTCCTTCCCTGTTCTCACTCCTCATTTTTACATCAGTAGCTACTCCCACTTATGACCTCTTTCTCCCTCTTCATCCTAAGGCATGATGCATTAGGATTTCAGTATCTTACAAGTCAGGGTCACACCACAGCATGGTTGGCATCTTTAAATCAGACATTGGAAACTCTTTATATGCCACTTAGCTAGTGCAGCTTGGTTCATGATCATCACAATCCTACCTCCTGTTTTATGGTACCTTCTTTCCCTTCAGGTGTTCAATTCAATCTAAGCAAATTATGAATTCCTCCAACTTTCTTTTCCAAGCAAACAATTTCTCCTATACCTCTTAGAACATGCAACATCCCCTGACTGGACTCCATATACTGTAAACTTTGGTCCTTTGTTTCTTCTCTGCCTACCAGGCTCTATAAGAATATGGTGAAAGCCGGTGTCATGCTCCCTTCAGCAAATTCTGTGCTAGCTTGTCTTATGGGAGCATTTTATGGCATAACTGTGGAAGTCTTTTCCATGTTCATATTTTAAAAAAATCATATATGTTATAAGTGCTTGGGAAATGAAATCTGAGATAGGCATCTTGCCTATAATTCTAATGCAAAAGAGTTGTTGAAACATCATGACCTATATTATGAATCTGGAGATACAACCTTTAGTAATTTCATCAGTAATTGCTCATATAGTTAGTAAAGCCAACCTACCCATTTCTCCACTCAATTTCTCATATATAAAACAATGTTTAAAAAGTCCAACTTCACAAAACCACAAAGGGCAAACTGAAACTAAATTGAATTTGTTTTTGGTACCATAAACACCTTGAGGCACATTGCTACACAAATCAGAATATTTGTTTGTTATTAGAAAGCACCAATTTGGTTAAGAAATCAGAGCCTAGAATAGTGAACTGACTAAGTTTGTAATGCATTTATAGAATAAATATGCAGATACGAGTCATGAAACATTGCTTACTTCATATGATTCCTTGGAGTAATGGGAAATTCTATTCAGCAGAGTCAAGAAGGGCCGATGCATATATCAGCAGGCAAGAGGATTCTCAATCACAAGCCATTCTTCCCAAACAAGTCAGACTAAACCAACTTCATTGGCATGTTCTGGAACTTCAGGATGCCAAAGGTAATATATCAGAGAGAAAGGGGGTCACTTGAGGCCTGGGTGGAACAGCAGGGCAAAGACATTTCAATGGCACACTTAGATTACTGTATTTTATAGTAAAAATCCTTCTCTCGTTTAAAAGTAATCAAATTTCAGATTTCCTTCCAAATATTTTGCCAAGAGTAGCCCAAGAGGACCACTCAAGGCAGATGTATAAAGGCTAAAGGAAGTGCTTGAGGCAGAGTGCTTTGGAAAGGTACTTGTAGATTACTCTAGAGACTGTATCGATCATTGTTGCCTTATGCTGTATGAAAAATGATGCAAATTGGATAGGGCCAAAATAAAGAGTCTGACTGATGCTCGGAAAAGAATAAACATTGGGAAGGTGATATCCCTGTTTAAAAGACAAAGGCAACTACAGGCAAATAAGAAATGCTGGGAGCTCAAGAAATAGTCTTCCCCAGAAAAGAGCACACTAATTAGTTATACAATACCTAATGAAAACGTACATACATACAAGTAACATTATATGGACTGAGCAAGTTCTATTTACATATTCAGGAACATATATATGTTAAAAGCAAGAGAGGAGAGGCAGAGAGAGAGACAGACAGAGACACACAGAGAGGGGAAGAGAGAGAGACAGATGGAGATGGAGAGGGAGAGGGAGAGGAAGAGAGATAATAAGCAGGCAGATACATGGGAGAAACTGGAGGGAAGAACAGAAAATGGGAAATGATATAAGTATATTTTAATTTCAAAACTAAAACTGTTATTTTAACTATACTTTAATTCTATGTATTCAATGCTACTATCTAGGTAAGCAACAAAATGTTATTGTAAAAGACAGGTTATAGTACAAATAGAATGTTAATAACTTAAAAATCTAGAAATCAAATATAATGGGCAATGGTATTTATGAACTAGAACTAGAGAAACCTAGGGCCAGAGGTATCCCAAGCTTACGGGCTCAGCATCTTCTAAGAACCATGTGCATTGTTACCATGCACGCAGCGTGCAGCTCTAGTGTCATGAGCTTCCTAAAGCTAGTGCACATAACCTGTACCTCTGCCTATCTTCTGCTCTCTCAGCAGTCCATATTGTGCATGATTTCTCATGGCTCTTGCCATTTCTCACTGTGATCTTAGGTTTCTTCTGGTCTTTCTTCATCTTTATGGCATCAATACAAGAGAGAATTTAATTGGCCCAGCTAACTATTAATCATCGTCTTTTCTATTGTTTTCAATAAATGTGTTTTTTTTTAAGCAAACTCTTATTAGAAATTTGACCAATTTACACTGTAGCTGCAGTTGGCCTATACTTTGAGAGAGCATGGGGCCACATGAGTAAAATGCTCAGAAACATTTCAAACTAAACACTTTCCAGTTTTGAAGGCTGTAGAAATGGAAGCTATCTCCTCAGAGAAAAATCAATGTTGCTTAGTTGTGGTCAGTTTTGGGCCAGTAGTAGCAACCAATTATAAGGTGCAATTTGCCTAATTGATATTTTGGAAACATTTATTCAAAACACTAACACTAAGCTTGATCTGGACCTTAGGATCAACTCAGATTGGTAAGTTTTATAGGTGTTTGTTTGTTTGTTTGTTTGTTTGTTTTGCTTGCTCATCTGGTATAAACTCCAGAGTAGCTATGACATAATTACTTCATCTTTTAATGCCTCATATTCTTATTTTTAAACCAAAGCTGAGAAAATGTGAGTCCATCCTCTACTCTTCTAAACATTTGGAGAATGACAAACATTTCTCAAAATAGGATAAAGAACAGGAGTTCGTATTGAAAATGCAGATGTTGAGATAATCTAATACCAGTTTATAAGAAAGTTACATTATAATTGTATGCTAGCAGATTTGAGTGGCTAGGTTTACTTCAAAATTTATTATAATTAAAACATAAAAATATATTATAATGCTCTGGTTGAATTACTTCATTTATGACTTTGGCCTTTTTGATCTTAAAAGTCAGTGAGCTTAGATAACTCTCTCAATTTAGTAACCATTGCCTCAAGCTGAAGTAAATACTACTGCTACCTGACTTCTGTGACAGAACTGCATAGCAGGTAGCGACTGGAATTCACTGTCACAGAACAAGGAACATCAAGTTTTGATATGTGCCACACATTACTCATTCTATTTATAAACTGCAAAATGATAGTAATTTTACCCTGTTCACATATAAATTATTATTTCTCTTCATTGTTTTGATTTTTAAATTATTTGAGAAGGAAAATAAGTACAAAAGATACTTTAATCAATGTAACTAAGAAATATTTCATTTTCTACAACAGTTTATGGAAAAGTGCTAGCTTTAGGAGCCAGGGAAATGCTAATGTGTTTATTGACTGTAAAAAATGTTTTGGGAATGTTATTTAATATTCTCTGATCTCTGATAACACTCAGGCTTCAGAGTCATCTCAATGGATACATGAGAGAAGCATGAAATCAAAAATAATTTAATGTAATGGAAGGAATTAGGAATAAGAAGGGACTGGGGCATGGAGAGATGCACCAGTGGATAAAAGCAATATTGCTTCACCAGAGGAGCCAACTTCCCCAGCACTCATATCAAAAGGATTACAAATACCTGTTACTTTATCTCCAGGTCAGAGCCTCTATGGACACCTTTCCTCATATTCATATACTTAACACATTTTTTAAATGTAATAAAAATATTTGATTTGAAGAAGGACAGATTTGAATAAGAGAGGATAATGATGGGTTTATCAAACAAGGCATGGTGTGTGTGTGTGTGTGTGTGTGTGTGTGTGTGTGTGTGTGTGTATGTGTTTGTGTGAAATAAAATTTCCTCAAGAGGAGAACTGC
Organism: Mus musculus; assembly: GCF_000001635.26. Taxonomy (NCBI): domain Eukaryota; kingdom Metazoa; phylum Chordata; class Mammalia; order Rodentia; family Muridae; genus Mus; species Mus musculus. The sequence goes on from NC_000074.6 coordinate 32,506,109, forward strand.
ATAAACTGGAGATTTCTGCTTGTAGGGACTTCTGATCCCTCTATCCTTTCCCCATCCCTCCCCCATCTTGCATTTTTCACCAACCAATGATTTCTTACTGATGTACTTTAGGCAGTAACAACCATCTTCACCAATTCACCTGAAAAGTCTTGTCAAATTCTTTGCTATTTATATGGAATCACCCTGAGGTGTTAAATGAACTTCATATAAACCATCTAACACTCCAGTCCTATAAGATAGGCAAGAGCAGCAATTGCTATAAAATTTGTATAGAAGCAAACTGAAGACATCACACTGGTGGAGATCACCTAGGAGTAAACTGAAAGTGGGCATCTACTAACGTAATTTGTTAAAAGGGTCCACACAATGGTATTATAGTAGCCGTTAGGAACCAGGATGATCCAAGGCTTTCTCAGAGCTCCTGATGAAAGGTCAAAGTGAACCTAGTTTTATTTATTTTTTTTTTTGAGTTTGTTGCTTTTTTTTAAATATTTCTTTTTTTTTATTAGGTATTTTCCTCATTTACATTTCCCAATACTATCCCAAAAGTCCCCCATACCTACCCCCTACTCCTCTACCCACCCACTCCCACTTTTTGGCCCTGGCATTCCCCTGTACTGGGGCATATAAAGTTTGCAAGTCCAATGGGCCTCTCTTTCCAGTGATGGCCAACTAGGCCTTCTTTTGATACATATGCGGCTAGAGACAAGAGCTCTGGGGTACTGCTTAGTTCATATTGTTGTTCCACCTATAGGGTTGCAAACCTCTTTAGCTCCTTGGGTACTTTCTCTAGCTCCTCCATTGGGGGCCCTGTGATCCATCCAATAGCTGACTGTGAGCATCCACTTCTGAGTTTGCTAGGCCCCGCATAGTCTCACAAGAGACAGCTATATCTGGGTCCTTTCAGCAAAATCTTGCTAGTGTATGCAATGGTGTCAGCGTTTGGAAGCTGATTATGAGATGGATCCCCTGATATGGCAGTCTCTACATGGTCCATCCTTTTATCTCAGCTCCAAACTTTGTCTCTGTAACTCCTTCCAAGAGTGTTTTGTTCCCAATTCTAAGGAGGGGCATAGTGTCCACACTTCGGTCTTCATTTTTCTTGAGTTTCATGTGTTTAGGAAATTGTATCTTATATCTTGGGTATCCTAGGTTTTGGGCTAATATCCACTTATCAGTGAGTACATATTGTGTGAGTTCCTTTGTGAATGTGTTACCTCACTCAGGATGATGCCCTCCAGGTCCATCCATTTGGCTAGGAATTTCATAAATTCATTCTTTTTAATAGCTGAGTAGTACTCCATTGTGTAAATGTACCACATTTTCTGTATCCATTCCTCTGTTGAGGGGCACCTGGGTTCTTTCCAGCTTCTGGCTATTATAAATAAGGCTGCTATGAACATAGTGGAGCATGTGTCCTTCTTACTGGTTGGGACATCTTCTGGATATATGCCCAGGAGAGGTATTGCGGGATCCTCCGGTAGTACTGTGTGTGTGTGTGTGTGTGTGTTTGTGTGGTATGTGATTATGGGAGCTTGTTTAGGATATATCCAAATTCCAAATCTCCTCTCTTAGTCTCTCCATTGCTGGCAGTGAGCACCATCAAACACAGCTACAAATATTTAATACTGCTGAAGTCCAATATATGTAGAAAACGAATCCTTCAAGAAAGTAAATAAATTGGAATTTTCCATGTTGTAAAAGTATGCACAGCTATAGATATCATTCAATATCGAACAGCTAAATATCATTTTTGTTTTCCTTTCAAATATAAAACAATACCTAATGTCTTTATAAAGTTGCCTGTGAGTAGCTAATCGTTATATAAAAATAAAACCAACCACTTGACTCTAAAGGACTGAACAAGGAGTTTCTATTTATCTATATCCACTTCTCAGGACAACAAACAGTAATCACATATTTCGTGACATGCCACAATTCACTTTTAGTGACCTTGGACTCTGTTCTATGCACTGGTATTCAGAGATCCTGGGTGTACTCAAATGAAACAAGTTATTACCTCTTTCTATAAATTCTTGTTCATTTTGGACAGAAAACTCTAACTTTTGTGATTTTTTTTTGCTATAGGGAAAAACATAAGATATATAAAATCAGAAGTTAACTTAAGAGATAGAGAAACCTGGGATCAGTCTTATTTACCTATTCACCCCTCTGTTCTGTCTTGCCTTTAAGGATAATAGATCTCACAAATCTTCTTTTCACTCTGTATATTATATGAATATTAATAATTTTCTTATCCTTACTTCACCACTTAGGATATTCATTGAGATAAGAAATAAATAAATAAATAAATAAATAAATCTGTGTTATTTTATCTAGCAGTTTCTAGAATGGATAACTCCCTCACCCCCGCCCCCGAAAGCTTGTATTATCTTAGAGAAAGTAATAAATCTAATTTCAGTATTGAATAGTAAATAAAAGATATAAAAATCTGGAAGCCTTTAAGTAAATATATTATGTGCTTACAGTGCAAGATATCAGCAAGCAATTTCATGCATTGTGATAAAAGGTATACGGAGATAATGTACCTAGTGCCAAAGACCAGTGAACAGAGCTGCTGGGACAAACATATCAATCATCATTTGCCTCTCTCTCTTATATTTTTGACTGAAAGAGATGTAGAGAAAAAAAAAAAGGTCAAGCAAAGGTCCAGCAACTGTTGGCATTGCAGAGCACAGATACCATAGAGCGGGAGGGAGTAAGGGAGTTGTGTAATGTCTAGATGACCAAATCAGAGCACCTTTGTCTGTTGAGTCCCAGGAAATGGGTCCTTTAACTTCTCCCTTCCTCGTTTTCTAAATATACATATTAATATATTATTCAATACCCTTTGCTATTATTTCAATCTTCAGGATAAGTTCCAAATTTCTAAGGTCACCATCTGTCTATTTTAAGGGCTCCTCATCATTTCAGAATTTCATCTCAGGGATGAATTCCACAACTATTTAGAAGAAAAATCCAGTATGATTTAAACTACTTTCTTTGATGGGGCACCAAAATCATGATATTCAGTTTCCTTTTTTGTTTTTCTTTATTCCTTACCATGGGAATATTTATTTATTTTCTTTCCTTCTTTCTTTCTTTCTTTCTTTCTTTCTTTCTTTCTTTCTTTCTTTCTTTCTTTCTTTCTTCCTTCCTTCCTTCCTTTCTTCCCTCCTTCCCTCCTTCCCTCCTTCCCTCCTTCCCTCCTCCCCTCCTCCCCTCCTTCCCTCCTTCCCTCCTTCCCTCCTTCCCTCCTTCCCTCCTTCCCTCCTTCCCTCCTTCCCTCCTTCCCTCCTTCCCTCCTTCCCTCCTTCCCTCCTTCCCTCCTTCCCTCCTTCCCTTCTTTCTTTCTTTCTTTCTTTCTTTCTTTCTTTCTTTCTTTCTTTCTTTCTTTCTTTCTTTCTTTCCTTTCTTTCTTTCTTTCTTTCTTTCTTTCTTTCTTTCGTTTTTCCAGACAGGGCTTCTCTGTATAGCCCTAGCTGTCCTGGAACTCACTCTGTAGACCAGGCTGGCCTCAAACTCAGAAATCCACCTGCCTCTGCCTCCCAAGTGCTGGGATTAAAGGTGTGCGCCATCACCCAGCTTGGGAATAATTTTATTACTTTTATAATTATGTATGGTTCAAAAAGAGCCTGCAAATCTTAGAAAATCCTATCCTATATTTTATTCCATTTCTTGCAATTAAGAAACTTATGTTCAGGAATAATATATTATTCTACTAAGTTAGAATGGTATAACTACCATGACTTTTTAGTTAAACATCAATACAACCTCAACTACAGATGACAAAATTAAGATTCAATGTGGTTAAAAATGAATGAAGAATCTATGCTAAAATTCTGAGAGGTTAATACATATGGAGCTCAAATCAGAAATCTTAAACCAGGGACAATCCTCCTGCCATGCTACCACTTAAGTATAACCTATAGCAACAGTATAGAGTTGAAGCATTTTCAAAGATATTCCAAAGATGACTAGAAAAAGATTAGCATATAAAGTTCATGTAAATGTGAACTGTAAATGTATAGTGGTAGTTGCATTATTTATTCATATATACATGATTAATATTCATGTATATGAGAGGAAGAAGTATTGTTTATCCCTTATTCAGGAGACTAATACCTTCTAATGTTTATTGTAAGCTTAAATCACACATTAATTGATTGGAAGTACTGTGTGCCAACACAATGAGTAATTATATGAGAAAGAGAAAGTCATAGCTCTCTCCCAGTGGACCTAAAACTCCTGTCCCCATTATTCATTCTTTACTGCCAGGTTGAAATTGGCATTGGCAATTTGGCATAAATACATTTCCACATCACCATGCTCCAGATACATGCTGATTATTAACAATTACTTACTGAGTGTCTAGTCCAATAGCCTTCGGGAACTTAATAGAAATTCATGAAAAGTCTTAGACTAAAAATATTCCATTTTGTGAAGTATGGAACAAGAGTTGGACAGCTAGATTTTCCCATTTATAATTAAGGCAACAATGGAGCTATCGAAAACAAACAGACCACGAATCTTTGTAGAGCAAAACAGAAAAGTACATGCAGAGGAATAGATTTTGAGAAAATTGTTTCAGAACAAGTTTAAACCGAGTAGTGGCTCCTTCCTAAGGCTTCTGTCTTATGCCATTGTGCAGTCAAAACAAGAGCCTCATCCTGGCTTTCATTCCCTACAATCAGTGAATGAGTACTGAGGATTTTACCTTATCCAAACCTGCTAGATCTACCCATAGGCCCAACCCTATGCTCAGGATCCTAACTTTGGTTCCCCTTTATTTCCTTGTTGTCTTATGCTTCAGTTTATAAATGATGTCCATCGTACCTCCAGGGAGACCTCTCTGAACTCTACATCTGATTTTATCATCCTCACATTCCTTCAGAGAGATATCCATTCATTGTCAGCCTCACATAAAAGGATCTTCTAAAGTGGTCCCAACCTGCCTCTCCAGTGTCACCATTCGCAGCAGATGAATGCAGCTAACACTATTCCAACTCTGTATTCTTCTAACGCACAGAAGCATGCTTTTCTGGCAGTTCATGTTTTAGAGTTATAAGTTATCTCCCTCCTATCTCCTTTGCTAAAACCCTAGTATATGTGTGGTTTCTTTTCTTTTACAGTTTTTCTCCATTACCTTGTAAAAACTGTGAGAGTTTATCTTGACTGAAATAGCTCTTGAGTGATCTTCTCAAAGTATATCTTTTTCTAATCTCTTCCTTGTGTTGTACTTAGAATGCTATTTTAAAACGGGTAGTTTCACTAATCTTTTAAACCCTAGCAAGTTTCTAGGTCCCTATCTAGTCAGAATCCTAGTCAGAGCTATGAGGCATCTCGTGATTCTGGCAGTATGAGATCACCAGATCAATGGATTCCTTTTTCTTACAGCTGTGACTTCTTTCTTCAAAGCTTCTATCTTCCAAACATCATGGAATATATTTATATATCTCTTGCATTCTACAGTTGATTTAATTTGATAAATCCAATCTGTTATTTATATACCATCTCCTTAGCCTTATATATGCATACTGATAATTGAGTAGGACTACTTATCTATGTTCAAATCCAACATATCACTTGGTTGTGGGCTCTTATTTTATTGGCATTTAACTTGAAGACTGATTATTATTGAGCAAACTGTCACAGTATCACCACCCCCATGAAAGCAGGGGTCATGATGGGAAGAACATTGATCTGATGGTTGGAGACCCAGAATGGATTTGCATTAAGAATTGTAAAAGAGGAAGACGACATGGGTGGGTAGGGAAGTGGGGGGGAGGGTATGGGGGACTTTTGGGATCGCATTGGAAATGTCATTGAGGAAAATACGTAATAAATAAAAATAAGCCATAACAATGCAAATAAAACATGTTTATAAACAATAAAAAAAGAAAAAAAAGTAGATGACAAAATTTTCAAACCTTTATGATGCTAAACCATTGAATCAGCTTGTTAATGGTTATTATTCTTCCAGATAACAATGTGCAAAATAATCGTGCACAAGTTTCTAGACAAAGGCATGCATGCCTTCTTGGATACTGTTCAATTACAAACAAAACCTGTTTTGCCTTGTTCTTGGTTATCCTTTTGGAACTACATGGGTAGAAGAAAGATCTCATATGTATAAGAATTTAATAACTTCCTTTTAACCATTCCTCCTCCACCATTTACAAAGTGCATCATCACACCCATTAACACATGGTTTCCATTACAAGAGAATGTCACATATTGAGTCCTGTAAATGACTCTCCATCAGCTCTTTGCTGTATTTACAACTATTAAAGTGGATATTCTAACACACATTAAAATACCAGTATACTACTAGCAATAATATTGTTGCTATGCCAAAAACTGTGAAACAATGCCTAACATCATGGAGAAACACAAAGCTTTATTTATTTACACTTTGTAAAGAATGCTTTGACATAACTACCTAAGCTAGAATGAGACATTTATGATCATTTTGAAACTATGACATATTTTTATTAATGAAATTTTGTTCCACTAAGTTTTATACTACATTAGTAATGAAAATTATACTTAATTCTACATTTTGCTTTGTTATCAAAAACAAGCCAATGAATTGAGATAAAATTATTTCTAAATCAAATTGTAAGTTTCCTGTAGGTATTAGAAATCCCCAGAAATAAAAGTCACAGTCGTAGCGACAGTGACATTTCTTAAAGGATGAGTATACTACAGAGACAAAATTGACAGTAGCATGAGGCCTTGTGATTGGCAGTCAGAACCAGAGAGATGATGAGGTAGGGTGAATCTTGCACCAAAGGCCAAAAGGAAGGCCTAAACAGACTGGACTGAGGATAGGGGCTGACTGAGCCAAGAGAATATGTAAATAACAACCAGTGCTAATTAGTAAAGCCACAACCACATCATTAATTATTCAAGGACAGGTTTCTATTTATGTCCATTTTATGCACAAAGAGGAGAGCAACAATTAAGAATGTGTCTAAAGGGAAGACCTGCTCCTGGGAATATGGCAGGCACCTCTGCAGCACCAGTCTGGGAAGCTACTGATGAGCCTGTAACATGTACCCTGCTTTAGGCAGAGATTTTCAAGAGATTTTATGCTTTATTGAGAATTGTCAATAGGATACCAACAATGATAAAACCATCATTGGAAGGAAGAGTCAGTTGAGACCATTTCTTCAGTTTTGAATACCTTTTATGGACATAGTCCTTATGCAATGATGACTGAACGTGGAGTTTTCACTGAGATGCAGATGGCCATTTATCTCCCAGTGGCTAAACAACCATGTCCAGTGACATCACAATGACAAACAAGCGAGCATCTCATCTTATCACCTATGTAGAGGGTGCTGACACCTAACATCCCAGAGCATACTGGCAAACATGTAGATTCAAATCATAACCAGCTCTACAAGTTTGACTGTACTATCTTCGTGTATCAGTTTTCTGATGCATACAATGATTATAATTATAATTCCTACTTCAGAAAGTTGTCTGAAATGTTAAATAACATATTTTTACAATACATAGACAAGTATAACACATAAAGAATACCAATTTGCCAATTATTAATTAAGCAATTTTAAATACATCTCATTCCAATAACACAATGAAGAACTTAAACAAACATAATAAAATATTTTCAATAGTATTTCACTTAAGAAGCATATAATTATTCATTTAAAAAATTATATATATATATATGTGCATATATATTTGTGTGTGTGATTTTATATGAACAGTGTGTATACACATGCCTACACAGGCCAAAGGGCTTTGAAGGCCCTGAAACTGGATTTACAGATAGTTGTGAGCCACTTCATGTGGTTGCTGGGAACTAATCTAGATCTTCAACAAGAGGAGCCAAGCTCCTAACTACTAAGACATTTATTTCTGTAGCTGACACACACACACACTCTCTCTCTCTCTCATCTATCTATTATCTATTTATCTATTATGTGTGTGTGTGTGTGTTTATTTCTAGATACATAAATATAATCTGCTCAGTCTTTATATTTCTTGTATGTGTATGTTTTCAGAATTGACCATTTGGGATTGGATAACCAATTGGAATGCTTTTCCATAAGGAATGTGATTTTTCTCAGAAAAAAAACAAAAAACAAAAAAGAGGTTATAAAGTTTAAAGAGTGTAAGGTACCTGGGAGCATTTGGAGGGAGGATAGGTAGGTAACAATGATGTAATTATAATCTCAAAAATAAAAACATTATTAAAACTCTTTGCCAACTTTACATCTGACAGAGGATTAGTCAAACACCTGAATTAAAAATTAGTTATGGAACTGAACTACAGTTTTGTTTTCAAAACAAACATAATAGTCTAATGTGAGGGAACTGTAAACTGAAATTGCATTGGCATGTCTTGTCACCATGCTAAGGACGGCTGTGATCAAGCAAACATGGGCTGGTGACATACTTGCAGCACAAGTACACTTACTTATTCACATTGTTGATGCTACTGGAAAGGGGGTAGACATACCTGCCATAGAGTGTACATTCACTATTTCTCTATGCAAAATAACTAGCCAATAGAATCAGGTAGATAGGTAGATAATGAAAATACGGTATGCTCACACACACACACACACACACACACACACACACACACACACACACGATAGATTTTCTTTTGTTACTAAATAAAAAATAAAATTCTGAAATTTGCAGGTCAGTGGATGGAATTGGGAAGCTATATACTAACCAAGGTAACCCACGTACATACAGTCAAATGCTATTTCTTCTTCCTATCACTTAGATGTTAATTTCAATTTTGAATATTTAGATTTCTGTATTTGAATTTAAATGTGTGTCTGAAGACACAAGGAAGCAAGGAGTGAGCCACAAAAACGTCTTATGCAATGTGAATAGTAGGACAGAATAGTAGGCATTGAAATGGTTAAAGGACATAGTGAAAGGCTTCAAACAAAAGGTATGGATGGGGAGAGGGTTAACAAAAACCTCAGAGATGTCTGAAAAGCCATGTAAAAACCTGCTACTTAATAAGCTAACTAAATAAATGTCATTTTAAACAGTTTTAAAGCAAGCATTCTGCATGTGCATATTATGCTGTCCCTAGAAGCTATGAATTTTTTAATGAAAATCCCAGTTCCAATGCTGACATAACTCCCTATGAGTTGTTTGATAAGGATACGTCAGAATTTTGAGGCATTCTGCTTGTTTTTCCTTGTGCAATTTTAGAGAGTTAGATCTCTTGCTATTTGATCTATTTTAAATTTATTTTTTGTATAGGGTAAAAGATATGAATCTGTTTCCTTCCTTCTACATATAAACATCAAACATGGAATCAACATCTGGTTACATGTAGGCTTCTTTCTCTTCTCTCTCTCTCTCTCTCTCTCTCTCTTTTATTAGGCATTTTCTTCATTTACATCTCCAGTGCTATCCCAAAAGTCCCCCATACCCTCCCCCCCCCACTCCCCTACCCACCCACTCCCACTTCTTGGCCCTGGCATTCCCCTGTACTGAGGCATATAAAGTTTGCACGACCAATGGGCCTCTCTTTCCACTGATGGCCGACTAGGCCATCTTCTGATACATAAAATAGACATGCCATTTTTAACATGTATTTATTTTTTGTATTATCTTGCAAAGAGTGAGGTTTCACTATGGCATTTTCCAAATAACAGTTGTCTTTTGTTCTTTCTCTTTCTCTCTCCCTCCCTCCCAATGCTTCTACTTCCTCCACTTATCAACACTTCTCATTCTTCCTTCATGACCTCCCATAGTTTCACTCTCTAACACTCACCCTCACAACTTTCTATTTATATACATATCAACACCAACCCTACATTTGAAGGACAAATAAACAACATTTATAAATAACTCAAGAAATTAGTCACCAACAATTGAAAAAAACCCACTTAAAAACTGGGGTAGAGACCTAAATAGACAATTCTACACAGTAGAATCTCAAATGGCTGAGAAACACTTAAAGAAATGTTCAACATTCTTAGTTAACAGGGAAATGCAAATCAAAATGACCCTGTGATTCCATCTTACACCCTTTACAATGGCTAAGATTAAAAATTCGAGTGACTGAACATGCTGGTGAGGATATAGAACAAGGGGGACACTCCTCCATTTCTGGTGGGAGTGCAAACTTGTACAACCAACTTTGGAAACCAATTTGGCATTTTTGGGAATAGGCCTACCTTAAGATCCAGGTTTACCATTCCTGGGCATATACCCAAAAGATGCGCTACTGTATCACAAGAACACATACTCCACTATGTTCATAGCAGCTTTGTTCAAAATAGGCAGAAACTGGAAACAGCCTAGATGTCCCTCAACTGAAGAATGGATAGAGAAAATTTTGTTTATCTACACAATAGAATACTATTCACCTATTTTTTAAAAAAGACATCATGAATTTTGCAGGCAAATGGATGGAACTTGGGAATATCATCCTGAGCAAGGTAAACCAGGGCCAGAAAGTGTGTATGGTATGTATCCACTTATAAGCAAAGTCATAAAGTACAAAGCAACCTTACTACAATCTACAGACTCAAAGAAACAGGATAATAAGGGTGTCCCAAAGGAGGAGTCACAAATCTCACTCAGAGGGGGAAACTAAATCGTCATTGGAGGTGGATGGGATAAGGAAACTGTATAAGAAAGGAGGAGTAGAAAAGAACTGGGATGGTAATCAGGTGTTGGGAGGGGTGAGGCAGGAGAGGGCAGGGAGGGAGAATGGAATCTATGGCAGGCATTTCTGGTGACTAGCTGAAGTCCCAAGATAGGAGAGAATACTGGGAGTCTATAGGGTGACCCTAGATGAGATTCCTACCAGAGGGAGTCATCAAAACCTTCAACCCAAAATTTGTCTTATCTACCAGATGTGTAGGAATAAAGATGGAGCATAGACTGAGGGAACAGCCAACCAAAGAGAGCCCCAACTTGAGACCTGTCCCCTGTGAGAGAGACAACATCTGACACGATTAATGTTACTCTGGTATTCCTGCAGATAGGAATACTCTCTCCTAACTTTATCCCGCATCTAATGGAGGCCTATGCAGAGACCCACAGCCAAACATCAGGCAGAGTCCAAGGAGTCTTGTGAAAGACTCAGGGATAGATGAGAGCGAGTTGGAAGGATTAAAGATACCACTAGGAAAACAGAGAGACTTTTAACCTGGGACCTTGGGGTCTGAGCTACCAACCAGGGAGCATGGAGGAGCTGGACCTAGACTCACTACATAATTGAAGCAGATGTGCATCTTGGTCTTCATGTGGGTCCTGTAACAATGGGAGATGGATCTGTTTGCTCTTTGTTCCCTGCCATTGGATCCTCTTCCCCATACCGGGACTGCTAGGTTGGGCCTCAGAGAAGGGTATGTGCCTAGTCCTGCTGGGACTAGATGCCTCAGAGTGGGGTGGTACCCAAGGGAGGACTGTTGAGTCTGTGTTCATTCAGAGATGATGTACCAAACCCTCAAGAGACTGAAGGCTCCAGACCTTAGAAGCAAGATAGCATGGGAAGTGGGGACATCCACATTGAGACAGGGGGATAGGGAGGAAAAATAGGATGTGGGGCAGTAGGAGGATGGATAGGGGTTGGTGAGGATAAAATATAAAGTGTAAAATTAATTAATTAACTAACCAACTAATTAATTAACTAATTTTAAAAAAACCAGAGAGATCTCAGATACCTTGATGTTGCATCATAGGGTGCTGGAAAAACAGGTCCAACCATAGAGAAATAGGCAGAAGATGAAATTAATATCACAGCAAAGACTAGGAAAATGGAAACTAAAACCAAATCACCAGAGACACCAAGACTTAGTTCATTGGGGGATATAAACAAAAACAAAATAAACCTTTAAGCCAAAGTGTTGAGAAGAAATTTAAAGAAGACAAGGAGAAATTACAACTGATAAAATACAATTCAGAAGTGAAATAATAAATACATTTTCTTGAAAAGTACTTTATGTGTATGTGTGTATGCCTAAGTGGATGCACATATACCATGTGTGCTCCTTGGAGACCAGAAGAGGATTCTAGATCCCTGGAATTACAGGTTGAGAGCTGCAGTTACAGATTCTGGGGTGCTGGAAAATGAATTCTTGTCCTCTGGAAGAACAGCAAGTACTCTTAACTTCTGAACAATCCCTCTAGTGCCAGACCACTTCTTAAAATCACATTTCACTTATGAGGAAAATCTAAAAGAAATGATCAGATTCCCGGGGTTATGTGAATACCAAATTTAAACAAAACCAATATAAAAAAATTCAAACAGATCTATAACAATCATTGCTATTAAAACATCAATTCAAATCCCCACCAAACTGCAACATCAACAACAAAAAATGATCAGACCTTGTTTAACACATTATAGATAGAATGCATCAGACCTTAAAAATGCTGTTCAAATTATTTCATAGAAAAGGAAAGACTATTTCTGAACACATTCTACAAAGCCTATATTATACTGATACCAAAACCAGTTAAAGGAACAAAAAAAATTAAATGTATATCTCATTAATTAACATAGAATCAAAGGTTCTCATAAAATACTTTGGGAAACATGGTTCAGTGATCAAGAGCAGTTGCTGCTCCTGCAGAAGACCCATGTTTTGTTTCTGGGACCTGAATGTCATCATCATACAACCTTCTTTAACTCCAGATGCAAGGGTTTTCCACCCCCTTCTGGCTTCCAAAGGTACCACATCCACAGTGTACTCAGATGTATGCAGGCAACGCACTCATATACATAAAATGAAAATAAATAAATCCTCCAAAGCAAAGCATTAAGCCACGATTGTGTCATACTTTGCTAATATCAGAATCCAGACTCCTCAGTATTCTAAATTGGACTGAAGACCTGTTGATCTTCAGGAATCTTCTAGGCCTTCATCATCAGACAGGTATGGTGTAGTTCCAACACCATGTCTATAGAATAAGCAACTACTGGGTTCCAGTTTCTCCACCATCCAGATGTCTATTGTCAAACTACTTAGCTGGAGTTGTATAAGTCAATCCACTCAGTCCCCTTTGTAATATATATATTCACTCTATCCATTCAGTTCCTCTAGAGAACTCTGACTAGTACAGGAAATGAACAGAGTGTTCTTCAAGAAGAAATATAAACAGCCAGTAAACACTTTAGAAAGCACTCAGCATCTTTAACTGTCAGGAAGATGCAAATTACAACTACTTTGATATTCTATCTCACTCCAGTCATAGTGACCATCATCAAGGAAACTAAAGGTAACAAATGCAGATGAGGGTGTGGAGACAGAACTGCTGATCGCTGATCAAAGTATAATCTTATAGAGCAACTATTGTTATTAGATTCTCAAAATCTGAAAACTGGAACCATTGTATTCATACATATACAACACACACACACACACACACACACACACACACACACAAAACTATATAACTCATGGATACTCTCTTTATCACAGAATTGCTTGTTCTTCATGCTTATTCCTGCTCTATTTATAATAGAAAGGAAATGGTTTTCCACAGCTGTCCATCAACAGATGGATAGATAATGAATATGTAGCATATACACACAGTGGGATTTTATTCTACCTCAAACACAGATGAAATTCTCACATTTTTGGAAAATATAATGAATGTGGTACCTTATATTCAGAAAAATAAGTAATGTATTCCCTTTCTATAATAAAAACTTTAGCTTCTAACTTTAGTATTTGTGCATTTATGTGGATATGTGTATAGAGCCCAAGTAACTAAAAGGGACTACCTAGGAGTCAGCAAAAGATTATTAAAGTGGGGCAGGATAGTAGAATGTGTATGATATGGAAGTGGAAGGGGATAATGGTGGTGAGAGGGTTTACAAGTTCTGGTCAACTTATTAATGTATGAAAACACAGTGATATCTACTATAAGCTAATAAAAACCAAAACTACTAAAAATTGAATGGGAATAGTCTATGTGGGTCAATAAAGCTTGTCCCAGAAGCTACTGAAAAGTCTGACTTAAAAAAGTGGACTTCTTCCATACAGTGATTGATCTAGAAGGTCCCCAAAGCCATCACCATAATATAAGCAATGCAATTGCTTTTGATTGCCTACCAGATGAAACTGGCAAGATATTTTGGTTAAAAATGTCATGATGTTTGGTTGCAGGATACACAGAAATTAAGTTAGAATGGGCTAGCAGCTTCATCCTTGTAGTCTGATAGTCATCACTCCAGGTTATATGTAGACTGCAGGGAGAGAGGTATTAACCATTGTTTTACTCAGATGGAGACCCTGTCTGCAACAATACTGACAGGCTAGGCAGCAAGGGCCCATTGGTGAAATCATGGCAAGTTCCTGAGTGTTTGAGTCTGGCTCTGCAAGAGACACTACAGAACTTCTACTGGGAACTTAACCAAGAACTCCTGTCTAGGGAAGTCACAGACCCTGTAGGCAAACTACTCTAGGTCAGTGGCTCTCAACCTGTGGTTTGTGGCCAGCCCCCTTTGGCAATTCTCCAAAAATCTTTACATTATGATTCATAACAGTAGCAAAATTACAGTTATGAAGTAGCCACAAAAATAAATTTATGATATGGGGGTTACCCCAACATGAGGAACTGTGTTAAAGGATTGCAGCATTAGGAAGGTTGGAGTCACTGCTGTAGTTGGATGATATGATGTATCCACCAAATGGCCATCTGACTCTGCTTATGTCCACACACTGGTGTTATTCTCTAGCTCTTGTCAGAGAAGTTTCTTTTGGCAAGGTAGGTGGTGGCTGCAAACATTCATAACTGACCCAATACTCAGAGTAAGTGATTGGCAAAGGCCCTGTCACTTATGTCACACCTGTGTCAACCACTCCAATACTCAGGGGACATTCCAGAAGGAACAGGAGAATGTAAGAGTTGGAGGAAGAGATGGGAGAAGTGGTGTAAGATGCGACCTTTGGCATGACATGACTATTTACACTTTAACTCACAAGTTGTGGATACTGTGATTACCTACACAAAAATCGATAAAATATCAGACCTGTCAACACTCAGTCAGGGAAGGCAGAGGTGAGGTGGACTTATGAGGCCCCATTCCTAGCTGAGGATTTATGTAATTAATGGTTTATCATTAAGGAAGAGATATTGTCTTCGGTGGTGTACTGGTATAGTGCCATATTCCTGTAACACAACCCTAATGGAATTCATTAAGTCTAAGAGTCCTCTTCCTTCTCTCTTTCCCTCTCTTTCTCCCTCCACCCCTTCCTCTGTGTCTCCCTGTTTCTGTTTCTTTCTGTCTCTTTGTCTCTGTCCCGCCTGCACATACATACTCCACATATAAAGTGCTTCCATCTAGGAGGAAGAAAGAAATGAGTAGGTGTAGGGGAAGGACAAATCGATAACTGGGATGTTCTGCTTATAGCCGAATCACACGCTATGTAAATGGATAAAGATACAGTAAAATCCATTGTCACATATAATTACTATATGCCAAAAACATTAAAACAACAACAATAACAATGACAACAACGATAAAACAAACAAAAAAACAACAAATGATGATGATGATAAGGGGAGTTAACTTTTAGAGTTGTAAACTAGTGTAGTCACTATGCAAATAAGTAGGGAAACACTTCAAAATCTGAACTAATATATAATGGAGCTGTATTACTTCTGGAGGGCTCAAAGAATCTAAGCCACCATACTCTATGGTATATACAATACACATTACACTATACACTATACATGATACACTAAACATAGTACATGATACAGTATACACAGTATACGATACACTATACATGATACATTATATAGTACACACCATAAACTATATACCATAAAGGCAACTCACCCGTGTTTATTGGAGATTCATTATGGCAAAATTACAACTAGCCTACATCAATAGAAAAATGACTAAAAGACACATGGAACATGTACACAATGGAACTATCTTCAGCTCTAAAGAACAAAGCCATAGCATTTGCAGGAAAACTGAGATAAATGGAAATCAGAGTGGTTATAGAAATGATCTGGACTCAGAAAATCCCACATTTCTTTCAGCACAGGATCTAGATTTAAATTTATGTATATATTTATATGCACATATATCGACAAATCAGATAAACAGACAGATATGAAAATAGAAAGAGTATAAAGAGAGAGAGGCGGAGGAGGAAGCCTGAAGAAGAATTAGAGGAGAGGAAGAAGAATGTAATGGGAAACATGCACTCTGAAAGCAGAACTAAGAACCATTTGTAGTGCAGGAAGGAACCAACAGAAGATGGACTGTGGAAGCTGGTGGGCCAGTGGAGGGTGAATAAAAATATAGTGATGTGTATATATGAAATTAGCCTAGTGAGACCAGTTACTTTGTATGATAGCATTACAAGCTATTAACTAAAGTGTCACAGAGACATTTTCAAACAGCACATGAAGAAATTCAACCTTACTAAAAGCCCAGAGAAAGAACATGCGATCAGCCATATTTACCTTCGAGACATTTCCTGCAAGCACTAAGAACTATATAGTACTCTGTTCTTTCTTGTCTTTGTTTTGAACCTGTCACACCCCAAACCAGTTTGCTCTCTCTGCCCACTGCAGCTCACAGTCCTTGTGTGGGTTGGCTTTGAGTAGAAATCCCATTCTTGGACATACGTGAGCACTAATAGCATTCAAATCCTACAGATGTTGAGGATTCTGCTTTATGAAATGACTCATTAGGAAATTACCCTTGCCTCTGCTCCTTAACTACTTTTTTCTGCTTTAGAGCTGTGTGCTTGTAGCAGGGTATAGACTTCACCCCTGGCCTCCCTCTTCCAACTGTGGCACTGTACAATTGCCATCAATTTTCCCTTTGTGAAAAGGGCACAGTGCTATGCGACTCACAAGGCTGTTGGATGAAGAAAGAATATCCCTGACACACCGCGAATAGAATTTAACATCTGGTAGGTGCCAGGTGAATCCAAGCTTTCGTGATTGTCTAAACAGAAATTCAGAGGACTAGCCTAAAAAGAGACGATATACAGAATACAGACACCAAACCTAGTGATATTTCTAAATTGCCACAAAAACATGATCCCTGGATGAAAGCGATTTTTAATCCAACAGTAAGATCCAACTGTCAGGTGGATATGACACCTCATCACATACTGATTGGGCTGACATTTGTCCTCTGTAGTGAGTCTCAGGACACTCTTCTAGTGGAGTGACACCTTCAAGGACTCTCTTCAGAGACTTTGGAATGCATACAAAAGATCCAATCAGCTTCATAATAACCAAGGAATTAGCTGGCTTGAAGGAAAATTGTTCATTCCCTGCTATTTTGTCAGTGAAGGTCATTGAGGCCTCAGCGAATTATCTAGGGAGACAAACATGCAGGAGACTTGGTAGTAAATTCCTTGCCAGTGATTTGGAGCCCTGTAGCTATGTTTTTCTTAGATCCCATCCTGACCATAGTGCCTGGCATGGAATGGATGTCTCCCAATTATTTGATGACTAAATAAATAGACTTGTGTTTTAGGGCAAAATGGACAGGAAAGGAAGACAGGAAATACACAAAAATCTGTTAGATCTCCTCTTGACAAATAGGCCTGTAGCAGCACCATAAATAAAAATGATAGATGGACTTTTTTGCTGTTTCTGTGAACAGGAAGGCTCACATTCTGCCACAAGTTTTAGTATTTTTACAAAACTGATCTCCACCACTCAGTACAAAGGCTTCCCCTTTTGAGGACTCAGCTATAGTGTGAAAGCGCCTCTCTTCCAGGTATCATCCTCAGTTACAAGCCATCCCCACGCTCTGTTAAAAGTCCTCTGTCCCAGTGGGCAATGGATTTGATCCACAGAATCTTTCACACTGTGGTTCAATACAAAGTTCCTTTATTGATGCCCCTTTAAATGCTAAAGACTTACTTACTGAGTCTCCCCTGGTTGATAAATTTGGTTCAATAAAGACAATTTAGTTCATCTACATGTTGAGCACATCAAAATCAGTAACTTTCTCGACACTACTCCTTTCTAGCTCCTCCTTTATTCACGTCTGGAACTTTATCTTCTGCTGCAGCTTGTTTTCAGAGTAGATTTTTAAGAAATTTCTTAGCCTTCCATCACAATTTATGAAATTAAGTGGGTGATGACGGAAAGGGCACTAGGCTTGGTTCTGATTTTGAGGCAGCACAAATTCACTGTGTAGTTTTGAATAAACTGTGTTTAGTAGGAAAACATTTTCAGGATTTAAGGATTACAAAGAGAATGAGTTTAAAGGGGAGAGAGTCAGAGGACTGAAGGAGAAATTTCAAATGATTTGCACTGGGGTCCTAAAAGTAACACCTACAGAAGTTGAAAAGCTGAAGGGAATGAAAAGCTCAGATGAGAGACCAGAAGAGGTCAAAGATTAAGTGGACCTTAAAGCAATGCTGAGGATTCCTGAGGTTCTTGATGGGAAAGAATACAATAAGAGGCAAAGGAAGTAAATTACTATGGACTTGCGGAGACAAGGGTCACTGGAAGAACTAAGGTCAAAGCATCATCAGCCTGTTTGCTCAAGAGGTTCCTCCAAGCAAATGATATATTCCACACCGCTGTGGTAGAGATTCAAGGGCAGCCCTGACTTTATTACCTATTCCACTCATGGTTATCAGTGGAGAATATCTCCATGATTGTAGACATAAATTAGAAAGAAAGATGTAAGTCGCGTGCATCCCAACCCAAAGTATTCAAAAGGATTTCATTTCTAGCTTGGGTGAAGTATGTAACATATCTAAAACTGTTAGTGGTAAAAGAAACTGTCATCCTAGCCATTCTCTTCTCCAACTCCTTGAGGGTTGGAGGGTACAGTTTGCCTTCAGGGAACCAGTGCTATAAAAGAATCAGAAAAAGTTCAGAAAGCAATAGGGAAACAGAGAGAAGGCAGAAAAAAGACTCACTCACAGTTCTAGGTGGGAAAGCCCTCTAGTCTTAGGCTCAGTGGTTGAGGATCAGACAGAAGCAACAGGTTTAGAGAAAATGTAAGGTACAGATTGCTAGCCACGAAAGAGGATCCACCATCCATTGTGCCAAAGGGGATGGGAATGGAAAGTAAACAGAAATGAGCTCCTGAAGTATTCCTTACCTGGCTTCCTGGTTGTTCAGATGCTAATTAGATCAAGATACATGAGATGCTGTACCTGGGTCATCCCTAAGCTATGTTGTTCACACTCAAAGGACAACTGAGTGGACAACTTGGACAAAGGACAACTTCGTTTATATGCCCCTGTCAAAATGAGAGAGGACAGAAAATGTACAGCCTAAGAAGGAATGGAGCCGAAGGACAGATGGGTGGTCAGAACTGAACAGAGATACCTTGCAAAGACTTGAAGTGTCCAAGTGGGGGGAGTACCTAGGTGGGCCCCCACCTGCTCAGAGGAGGAGGGGAGAAGGGGATGGAGGAAGGATTATGGGAGTTAGTAAGTTAAAAAATAATTAAATTTAAAACTTTAAAAAGTAAAAGAAAAATAAAAGTAGCAGAAATTATGATGCCCCGATTCTTTTTTGTTTGTTTGTTTGCTTGCTTGTTTGTTTTTTCAAGACAGGGTTTCTCTGTGTAGCTCTGGCTGTCCTGGAACTCACTTTGTAGATCAGGCTGGCCTAGATCTCAGAAATCCGCCTGCCTGGGATTAAAGGAGTGTGCCACCATCACCTGGCCCGATTCTTAAAAGATATAAAATTTTACTTCCTTATTGTTTTTTCCCTGAAATGGAAATTGGGCTTTTCTCTCTGTAAGGGGATGGAACAGTACAGAGGAAAGAAAATGAGAAGGTACTCAAGGATCGGTGAGGCTAAGCACATATATCAGTTAATTATCCAATGTGTCCTGTAAAATAGGCTTTCATGCTTTATGTTGAGAGTCTATCACAGAGGAGAGACAACAGAGACACACAGCAAGATGTACTTGGGACCAGTGTACATCAGACAGGATCCCTTTTGAGATCATTAACATCAAACATTCCAAGACATGCTGATATTCAATCAGTTAACTTCTCCCTCAATGCACCTTGACAGGGCTATGAAATTCCTAACTTCAATAAAAAGCTCCAAATTCCTCGGAAATGTGGAACAACAAGAAAAAAAAAGACTTCTGCTGCTCAAGCAAATGACCCCAAAGTGATACTGGTACTAGAGTCTTAGAATTTAATGTTTCCTGAGTTTATCATACAATACAGTAAGTAAAGAATATTGTGGGTTGAAAGAAACTTGGTAGTACTTTTTTCTGTTATAAAAAATTAAATTACAGGAAAAAAATTATTTGATGGTAAACAGATGGAAGAGGGGCCTTGTCAGGCAAACAGAACTCTGGGAAACACAATGTGCTCTTTCTTTTCAACTTCATGATGATGCTCCAATGAATAGTCTAACATGGTTGAAGAGGAAGAGTGAGCATGAAGAGCTGATATGCAGGGCAGGTATGGGTACCATGAGCAGGTACCATATGCACTAACGTGAGAGTGTACATAATAAATATGTGATATGAAGAGGTAGCCCTACTATGGGCATGTTATCGATACTATGTTCTTACCCCTACCCAGGAAACAGTCTAACTTTTCTGTGCTAACAGCTACATTTTTGACAGTTGGTCAACTGTGTGGTAGTAATGTTAATAAAATCTAGATCCAACTAAGGCTATAATAGAAAATTGATTCTTGGGTTTAGAAAATATAGGAAGAGTTGAGGAGATAATTCAGTCGATCACGTGGTTTCCTTGCAAGCAAGAAGGTCAAATTTTCATTTCCAGAATACATGTTTAAAAGGCTGGGCATAGGGGTATGTGCTTGTTAACACAGCAGCAAGGTAGTAGAGCAAGATGAAGAGTCCTGGGGATTGATACCCAGATGGCCTAGCAATAGTAGGTAGGATCTAGACCACTGAGTGACTGTTTCAAAAGCCAAATTTGACAGCATCCTGGTGAACGATACATAAAGTGCCTTCCTTATTCTAGCCCTTCTTGTACAGAGAGAGGGGGCGGGGAGGGAGGGAGGGAAGGAGGGAAGGAGGGAAGGAGGGAAGGAGGGAAGGAGGGAAGGAGAGAAGGAGGGAGGGAGAGAGAGAGGGAGAGAGAGGGAGAGAGAGAGAGAGAGAGAGAGAGAGAGAGAGAGAGAGAGAGAGAGAAAGAGAAAGAGAGAGAGAGAGAATATGAATATTTTGCTGGTTGTATTTAATGGCACTTACAATTTCAGACCCCAAAGCCATCAAAGGCAGGGAGTCAGAACACATGTTACATGAATATACCCTATGGAATGAATCAGTCAGTATCTCTCAACCCCTTTAAGGCTTCCATAAATAATTATATTAATTATCCTAATAATTATTATTTGATAAATTAAATGCAAAGGAGGCAATAATTCACACTGGCTCTTTCGGGTAAGTGAGCATCTACTCTCCAAGGGTGGCAAATAGAGGGCCCCTTGCCAGCTCTTCCTTTCCCTCACTCTAGTGCACATTTGCAGGGTCAACCATGTCATTCTGAGTTGCTGTGGCCTTCTGCACGCAGCTGGATGATAAACCCTCGGTGTCACCCTGTGGTGTCTGAAACCCAGAGTTATCGTGTATCTGGCATGCACATCTAATTTTATCGTGTTGTTTACTTCTTGCATTTCCTATTTTATTTTGTCCCTTCCTTGGTATTTACGAAAAAAAATCTGAATGTCCTTCTTCTTATTATTTTAAAGGAAACTCTTAAAAATAAGGGATGTCCTGCTTTTAGCAATGTTTTGAAAGGTAACCTGAAGAACCAGAGTGTAGTCTTGTCTCAGTAAGAAGAATTTATCTTAAAAGACGACTGACTGTCCAAGAGGGGGGCCTTGAGCCTTCCATGAAAACATCTTTCTTACCCATTGTTTTCATCCTAGTGATGCTCTATGGGAGGTTTAAAAGCCTTACTAGAATAGCCATGACCAGCACTGGAAGGCAATATGTGATGTGTCTTCAACCATAGAAAGAGCTGCACTCATGTGTCTCTCCTTTACCTCTGCATGGGATTGCTAATGGTGCTGATTTGCTGCCCTGTGGACAATTGTCTTCTTAGCTGGTTAAAGTCTGGCGCTGGTAACCGTATAATCACTACTGTGTGCTAGCCTCCAGAATACCTGCCTGGCTCCTGTACCTTCTACATCCCAGTACCCTTTCCATGAAATCAAGAATACTGGATTACATGTTAAGGGTTTAACAAACAACATGGCTTGGGTGTAAGGTCAGTGGGCATTATTGCTGAGCAAACCCACTTCCTTACTTTCATTTCTTGCTCTTGTTAATGTAACTCCTGACAACTCATGTTGCTTCTATACCATCCATGGCACCTAGGACACAGTATTCCTCACCCCCAATGGCTAATGATGATGTTGTTGTTTTCCCTGATTTTGGTTGTTTTTCAGGATTGCAATGGGTGGGGAGCAAGAAAAGGCTTAATAAGAAGGAGGACGAGAAAGGAGAAGATGGAGGGGAAGAGGGGATGGATGGAGAAATGTATACATATCAGGCACTGGGGATCCTGGAAGTGTCCTATACCTTGCACATCCTGTTTTTTTCCATTCAATCCTGGGGCTCCTTTCTCACCCATCACATCACTAAATGCAAATTCATTTCAGAATTACCCCCAAACAAAACATAATCAGAAGATCAATGGCCTATGAAAATTATCATGAAAAGTGCTCAAAAGCCAAGTTTAAATGCACTTGAATTATCTATGCTATTAGGGTTATTTCAGCTGTTGTTCCTCTCCACTAGGGCAAAACAAAAGTTAACTGTAGCTATGATTTCATGGTCTATAAAAACAACCATGGAGAATTTGGTATAGACTGTAATTTTTGTCCAAATGTTTTACAAATTGTCTTCAATAACAATATTTGTTTAACTCCTTTCTTCTGGACTAGTCCATCTCTGGTACTTTATCCTTTATCTCAGAAAAGGGGAGGCTCCCCATGGCTAACAACCTTTCTTGGCATATCTCATTGCACTAGAACTAGGCACATCTCCTAGTGAGGCTACAGAAGGGAGCCCAGTTAAGGAAAGGGATTCCAAACGCAGGCAACAGAGTCAGACATCTTGTAGACAGGACAAATTGTAGGTTGAAGGTTTTGTGGGGGATTGACATCCCCATTCCACCATTAGAAATCTTGCCTTGTTATAGTAGGTGGATGTTTCAGGTTCCATATACCCCAGTGCTAGGAGTCTTAGCTATGGTCACCTCATAGAATCCCGGGAGTTTCACTTGTTCTAGGTTTCTAGCTTGTCCCAGAAATATTAACCCCCCACCAATCCCAGTTCTCTCTCCCTCTGTCCTCCCCACACTTGATCCCTCTTGTTCCCCTCCCCATCTCCTCTCTTGCCCAAGTCTTACCCTCCATCTACCTCTGATGTATATTTTGTTTCTTGTTCAGTGAGCTTCAAGCATCCTCCCTTGGGTGCACCTTGGTATTTATCTTGAGTCTACAGCTTGTATCATGATTACCCTCTACCTTATGGCTAATATCCACTTAAAAGAAAGTACATATCATGTATGACTTTCTGGGTCTGGATTACCTCACTCAGAATTTTTTTCTAGTTCCAACCATTTGCTTGCATATTTTATGGTGTCATTGTTTTTAATGGCTGAGCAATACTCCAATGTGTGCCAGTTTCTTTATCCATTCTTCAGTTGAGGGACATTTAGGATGTTTCCAGTTTCTGGCTATTAATGAAAAGGCTTCTATGAACATAGGTGAGTAATTGTCCTTGTGGGATGGTTGAGCATCTTTTGGGTATATGCCCAGGAGTGGTATAGCTGGCTCTTGAGGTAGAGTAATTCCCAATTTTCTGAGAAATGACCAAGTTGATTTCTAAAGTGGTTTACACTCCCACCAGCTTTGGAGGGCCACATCCTCAACAGCATGAGCTATCACTTGAGTTTTTTATCTAAGCCATTCTCATAGGTGTAAGATGGAATCTCAGGGCTGTCAATTTGAATTTCCCTGATGACCAAGGGGCAGTGGGGAGTCAAACATTTCTTTACATGTTTATTGGACATTAGTGATTCATCTGTTGAAAATTCTTTGTTCATCTATAAACCTCATTTTTAACTGGGTTATTAGACTGTTGGTGTTAATTTTTGGAGTACTTTATATATTTGGATACAAGCCCTCTGTTGGATATAGGGTTGATGGAGATCTTTTCTCATTCTATATGTTACCCTTGTGTCCTATTGACAGTGTTCTTTGCCTTACAGAACCTTTCAGTTTCCTGTGGTCCCATTTATCAATTGTTGATAAATCGATCATGCCTGAGCCATTGGTGTTCTATTCAGGACCTTGTCTCTGGTATTTATGCCATCAAGAATATTTCCCACTTTCTCTTCTATCAGATTTGGTATATCTGGTTTTATGTTGAGATCTTTGATATGCTTGAACTTGAGTTTTATCCAGGGTGATAAATATGGATCTGTTTGCATTCTTTTACATGCAGACATCCAGTTAGACCAGCACCATTTGTTGAAAATATTTATTTCCCTACTGTTTAGTTTTGACTACTTTGAAAAACAATACAATACAATACAATACAATACAATACAATACAATACAATACAATACAATACAATACAATGCAATGCAATGCAATGCAATGCAATGCAATGCAATGCAATGCAATGCAATGCAATGCAATGCAATGCAATGCAATGCAATGCAAACCAAACCAAACCAAACCAAACCAAGCCAAACCAAACCAAACAAACAAAACTGGGATCTGTTTGAATTCTTTTACATGCAGACATCCAGTTAGACCAGCACCATTTGTTGAAAATATTTATTTCCCTACTGTTTAGTTTTGACTACTTTGAAAAACAATACAATACAATACAATACAATACAATACAATACAATACAATACAATACAATACAATACAATACAATACAATACAATGGAATGCAATGCAATGCAATGCAATGCAATGCAATGCAATACAATGCAAACCAAACCAAACCAAACCAAACCAAACAAACAAAAAAACCAAACAAATGTCCATAGTTCTGTGGGTTTACTTCTGGATCTTTGATTCAATTCCACTGATCAACCTGTCTGTTTCTATGCCAATACTATGCAGTTTTTATTACTATTACTCTACAATACAGCTAGAAATCAGGGATGTGATACCTCCAAAAATCCTTTCATTGTATAGTTTTGCTTTAGCTATCTTGAGTTTTTTGTTTTTCCATACGAAGTTGAGTAATGTTATTTGAAGCTATATAAAAAATTATGTTAGAATTTTGATGGGAATTGCACTGATTCTGTAGATTGCTTTTGGTAAAATCATCCTTTTTACTATGTTAATCCTTCTGATCCATGAGCATGGGAGATCTTTCCATCCTCTGATATTGTCTTCAATTTCTCTTGAAGGGAATGAAAGTAGATGTAGGGAAAATAATTTGTTTCCCTGAATCTTTTTGGTTTAAATCTAAATAATTTTATGTATGATACAAGAGCTTACAGAAACATGGAATTCAGGCTAAGTTATATGTTTTTTTCCCTCTTAGTGACCTTTTTTGTGAAGATGACATGAGAAAATTACTTTTTAAAAAATTCAACAACATAAGAGAGCAGATCATGGAAAGAAATTTCCCCTTTCATATCTGAGTGGGAAAATATGAACAATAATGTTTCTGTTGGAAAGATGAAGATGATGCTCTTTCTTACAAATATTATCATTTCCTCAAAAGTCTGAGAATGAGTCAATTGAAATGTGGGATTCTATTTTGCTAATTTATTCACAGATATTAAGGTGGCTGCTATGCACTAGAATCCTCCCTTTTAATTATTTTCTTTCCTTTTTTTTTTATTCCATCACCAACTAATATGTGTGTGTTGCTTCCCTGGGTATCAACTGCCACCTTTTATTAGCAATACTCTTGCCTTTGACAAGATATACGTTAACAAGCTTTAGCTGAGAACAATTCATGTCACTCCATCATTTCCACTGCTGTGGTCCTATGCTTTGACCTTAGTGATGGAGCTCTTTTTCTTGTATACTCTTTTATACCAGGCAAGGCTCTGCTTTAATGAGATGTATCATAGTCAGAGGTTTTATAATCTGCCCATTGTGGTATCATGTTTATTACCCTGAGCTTTGTGGTAAGACAGAATTGACTGACATATTCACATTTAACCTATACCCACAAGCAGATGACCAATTTGAAAGGAGCCCAATGGTATTTTTGTAAGTATTGTGTTTCATACAGCTTTGTTTGGACTTTGGAGGGGGGATTGGATGTTATGGTTTCCAATTTTGCCTGTGTGTTTCTTGTGCTTTTATTTTATCTGTTGTTGTTTTTTTTTTAATTCTGATTTGTTTTTGTTTGCTTGCTTGTTTGTTTTCTAAAGAACGAACACACAAAGGATGTGGATTTATGTGGGTTGGGAGGTGGGGAAGATCTGGCAGGAGTGGGAGGAGAGAAAAACATAATCAGAATATAGCACAAAATATTGATTTTTAACAAAAATATATTTTAAAATTACTGCCTAGCATGGTACATTTATGCACGTAGTTTTCAACTATGTGTAGGTGTTGGTGTAGACAAGTAATCAACTTCCATGTGACTTAGTTTCTTTGACTGTTAAATGAGAATAGTAAAAGCACTAGCTCCAGAAGCATAGTATAATCTCTGTAAAATTCTTAGTATTGTTTCTAGTGTTAGGACTAGGTCCAATATTGTTCTTGATAAGCATTTACCTAAGACTCAAATCGAGGTACTGAATCTTGGTCCTATCCTAGAATCGTTTGATTTATAACAAACTGCTCTAGTAATACATGTCTGTCTTCATCTATAAATACTGCTCTTCATCTGTTTATCATGCTATTTTCACATGTCTTCCTAGACTTACACGACTTAGCATTTTCCTAATACCTGCTGTCTGCTGCCATGATAGTATCATAGTCTACCCAGTTAATTAGACCCCTTGTCTTCCCAGTGGCTGCTTCTCTGTTTCTCCATGACCATGTTCATTTTCATTGGTTTTGAAAGGCAAATAATTCTAGTTTGACTTATCATATCCATTGTAGACATCTAGGATTTGAGATTGGTATCATTTACCACATGTAATGTCACAGTTAGCCAATTTCATGTTTTGGAAAGAGAGCATGTAAGTTTTAAAATACCTTAGTTTGTCTAGTACCCTTTATACCAATTACTCATAAGGTCAATCTTGCCCACAGACAACACTCTGATCCTGGAGTTATGGAGGTAAATCTTACTTCTACGCTCCCTTGATCACTTTCCTTGACTTTGGTCACAGTATGAGCAACAAACCAGAAACTTAACATAGTGGAAAGTACAATAAAAATCACAAACTTTCATTTCATCATGTGTGATGTTCAGAGAGTGAAATCACATACTGTGTGATTGCTTTACCACGCTGCAAGGAGCTGCGTGTAACATCTTTGAGGATCAAAGGCAAGAATGCTCTGGCTAGGAGAAAAGGGGTGACAGAACATTCTCATGAATAAAACTTAGTTTGCTTTCCTTTGATTTTGAAGGATACCATATAGGTGGAAATTTATGATACTTTATACACCAGAACTTAGTTTGCACCATGAAGTCATTTTTGGGTTTCATTTGCTTACAAACTATAAATGCAGTACTGGCACCCAGAGACAATGATGTATTCAACTCAAGATATAAGACAATTCATATTTTCATACTAGTTCATTTAAAATAATGAAAACACAATTCAATCCATTGAAAAGGGGGGATGTAGTGATGTAGCTGATACACTCTGCTGTATAAACTAGAAGGGTGATGCACTACAAAGACTATTTCAGACCTACTAATTATCCCAAATTATGTCTCATTGATATAACCTGCATTGGGTTCAATCTGTGTCAACATTGATCACTACAACAAATTCTCAGGGTCCTAACAGGTGATTATGACCTCGATTAGAAAAAGGGGTCTCAGAATTCCTTTATGTGACAAGATAGATCACAACTACGGATCTAGAATACTTCCAAGGATAATAAACAGGTAATTGCTATGCAAGCACCAACAGTCACTTTAAATGGTATCTTCCATTCAACCACTGCTTACGTGTTATCCTGTGTCTACTTTTGTATTATCTTTTGTCCTTTCTTCTCCTTTGACAATAAATGAGCCTTCCCAAACTTATATTGATTTTCTCAGAAAAGGTTTTAATACGCCCAGCCTAATATGTCACTTCTTTTTATATAGATACAGCTTCCCAGCTCCAGGGAGAAAATAGATCTAAAAAGATGGCTCCCTTCCCAAAGTGCCTGAATTTAAGAGAGACAGCAGTGACTGCAGGCTTATACCCAGCAGGCCCAGGAAGAAGCAGGGTGTAAATGAATTAGATATTGATTGCTTGGGTATTTTTGAAATTTCTTTTAATCTGAACTGGTTCTCAGAGGAAGAGATTAAACCTGGACATGGAATGACAGCCAATATAATTCTTGAAAACACACACACACACACACAAAACCTCTGGATTTGTAGGTCCCTTATAGGTCATTTATTTTAAATTCAATCCCCCCCACACCCATATCTCTTCTAGTGGTTTCTCAGTTTATTGTGAAATACTTCTTGATATAGGTCATTAATTATTTATTATCAAATGGGGATAATTTTTAAGACTGAAAAATTAGGATAATGAACTCTCATAATCCCATAAATCCTGTTATTAGAAAATTATAATTCATTTTTTCTTTCTGATATCTATCTCCAAGTGGTATAAAAAGGAATATGACATTAAAACATTTTCCTTAATTAGTTGGGAGTATTTTTTTTCAGTTATTCCGAGAAGACAGAGGCACACACAAGTTCTCATCTCTGAACCAAGTCTCTAAGAATTCTCACTGAAAGGAAACCGACACGAAAAAACACATTAAGACGCAAATGCAGCATATTAATGAGAGTTTATAGTGTTCTTGGAAAATTTAGCAATACTTCTCAAACTTAGAGATCCTTCCAAGTGTGTCTGATTGGTTAATCTTCAAAGAAAGATTTAGTCACTCTTACAACCAAACTTCAACAAACATAGTATCGTATAAATTTCACAACAACTAGCTTTTTCTATATAACTCCTTTCCTGTACAATATTCAAATCTGCTCTGAAAAGGCAAAGATTTCTGTGACTGTGAAGAAAAGCATCTCTCTTTATTCTGAGTGAGAAACAACATTTGTGAAGTCAACACATTTTTCTCTCTTCTGATGCTTTCTTGTGCATTATATCATTTTTCTACTCTCTCATTTGTGAAAGACAAATCCCACTGTTATTTCCCCTGGTCCAAGAAAGAAATGGAATCTTAAAGAGGTTAGATGACTTGGTCAAGTTTTATATGGTTCATAATGTGAGGACTAAAGTCCTAAGTTCATACTTCTAACCATTGGGTTCATAAATATATTGCTATAGAATTCTAAAATGTTTCCACAACTTTTATTCACCCCTAACTCCCAAGTCCCTCACAATTACATTCCATTCTTCCAGTTCTATAATTAGTAGAGTATGTGATGCTAAGTTATCTATCTCCCCAAAAGTGTTTACAGGGAAAACATAACTCAAACTTCAAAAATAAACTGCTCCTAGTCTCTAATTCCAGTTCTACCATCTCAATTTGGGAGGTCATTTTTTTTTCCTATTGTTGTGAACTGAATGAGCAGATTTTCAACAAATAAGCAATTACTACAGCAGGCCATTTTCTAAAACAGAAAACCAGACACCTCTTTGTTTATGAGTGCCATGCTCCCATCTATAAATGGGAATAGAGTGCCTAACTGTTGAAATTTAAAAAAAAAAAGACTGTTACCAGGAAAACATTTAAAGTTAAAGCATAGAAAACATAAGTGTGGCAGAATCATTAACCTAGAAGAACAAAACATGGTAGATGTTGTTCTAGAAATTCTTTATCTACTTCTCGCTTTGGTAGATGATTACAAACCTAACTTTTGATGAGTTTGGTTCTGTGAAACAGAAAACTTCCCCATGATTATTTCATCCTTTGGGGGTGGAATTAGGAAAAAATTATCTAATTTCAAGGGGGAGGGAGAAGCATCTGAGGTTTACACCTATTATTACTCTGTCATTTTATTTACAACTAGAATTAACAGAACATGGGAGCCTGACATCTCAGTGAACACATGGTAAAACCCTATGCTCTTTGTTTATCTAATGACAATCTATACAAACCACTGGAAAGTTAGACTTAAATAACCTTTGCTAAAAATCACTTCTAATACATTTTAACTGGAGTGAGGGTAATAACAGAATCCATTTATGGGTTTAAGTAAATCTGCCGCTCCCTAATACTGCAGAGTCCAAGATGTTAGAATTACATGGAGAGCGCTGGGCAGTGGTAGCATAAGCCTTTTATCCTAGTACTTGGAGGCAGGCAGATTTCTGAGTTCGAGGCCAGCCTCGTCTACAGAGTGAGTTTCAGGACAGCCAGGGCTACACAGAGAAACCCTGTCTCAAAAAACAAACAAACAAACAAAAAACAAAAAACAAAAAACAAAAAACAAAAAAACAAAAAAAGGGAAAACTTCCTGGTTATGAAATGTGACTTAAATCATTGGAATCATGTAAAAGATGCATGATTTCAAGATTATATGTGAGAATTCAGTAGTTCATTCTTCCTTTATGAAGTCTGATTCTGTTCCAAATTTCTGAACCCCTCAAAAAGGAATAATAAGACAGTAGTATCTATCTTATAGGCATTGATTTACAGAGGTTTCCACTGGGAATTCTGCATGCCTCAACCAATTTATGTACACTAGACTCCTTTTGTAAGTAAAATAAGTTATTTTTAATATAAACCTGCACTTATCACAAATAAACTTAACACAAATCATCTTAAGTCTTGCTTTTTTTTAATTGGGTATTTATTTCATTTACATTTCCAATGCTATCCCAAAAGTTCACCACACGCTCCCCCACCTACTCCCCCACCCACCCACTCCCACTTCTTTGCCCTGTCGTTCCCCTGTACTGAGGCATATAAAGTTTGCACGACCAATAATGGGCCTCTCTTTCCAATGATGGCCGACTAGGCCATCTTCTGATACATATGCAGCTAGAGACACGAGCTCCAGGGGGCTGGGAGGTGTGTTCTGGTTAGTTCATATTGTTGTTCCACCTATAGGGTTGCAGATCCCTTTAGCTCCTTGGTTACTTTCTCTAGCTCCTCCATTGGGGGCCCTGTGATCCATCCAATAGCTGACTGTAAGCATCCACTTCTGTGTTTGCTAGGCCCCGACATAGTCTCACAAGAGACAGCTCTATCTGGGTCCTTTCAGCAAAATCTTGCTAGTGTATGCAATGGTGTCAGCGTTTGGAAGCTGATTATGGGATGGATCCCCAGATATGGCAGTCTCTAGATGGTCCATCCTTTTGTCTTAGCTCCGAACTTTGTCTCTGTAACTCCTTCCATGGGTGTTTTGTTCCCAATTCTAAGAAGGGGCAAAGTCTTGCTTTTTTATTAGAACTGTAACAGAGTCCATAACAAAAATTGGTCTTGTGGAACAATACATTCCATGTACCCCACTTTGATCTCTTTGACCTTTTTTTTCAATCCATGAACGTTCTCTTTGTTGTTTTACACACACACACACACACACCCCTAAATACACAAATACAGTCTTCTTACTCCTTAAAATTTTACTTAAATGCACATCACTAGGTATTTACTAAACCAAAATAGGCCAGGTTAAAAAAAAAGATAAATGAAGAATAAGAAAATATTACATTTAACTGCCTGGTGAACTTGCAACCCCTCTCTGATATTTACTAAATCTTGTAGCTACTGTATTATTAGTAATAAGAATGTTATGGATATGGGACAGTAGGGTTTGAGTCATGTTCCTTGTCTGGAGATAGGAAGGAAAGAGAGAGTCCTTGGTATTGAGGGTTGAATTCTTTATTTTTGAAAGGCTAATATCATCAACTGAGTTTGAAATTAGTACCCTGAGCTCTGGGTGTTTGACACTTCTTTGACAATGAACTTCTAAAATAAGCTCCCTACTGGAAATCAAAATCAATGGAATGTCCTCAAGAGAAGCAAGATTTGGGAAAATGAACTTAATTAATTTGCACTCTAACATGACTCAGAATTATAGAATGGAATAAGCTCTCAGGCTTGATGGGAAGAGCCAACGTTGGCTAAAATCCAGAATCCTGTAGAAATGGCTTAGAAGAACAGGGTCCTCCTTTGCAAATGTGTTTGTAGTATAGCCTCTCCTAGTTACATACTTTTTTTCATGTATCAGAGAAATCATGCATACTGAGGCTTCTATGATAATCAGGAAGGAGCCTAACCTCACAGAGGATAACCCGAGATTAAACCGCCATCACATATATGTTAAAAGTCGACATTGAGATAGATCTTCCCTCCACCCTGTGATGGTTTCAATCTGAAGAGTCTCTCCAGCCTATATTTGGGTACCAGTTGTCTTCACAAGGTTTTGTGATGTTCTGGGATCCTTGAAAGATAGGATCAAACAAATGCAACTAGGTCATCAGACCTCTGAGGTTTATAGTTCATGTCTCATTCTTACCTGGCTCTCGGGTTCACTGTGCTATGAAGAGATCCTGCTTCCACGAAGTGGATTGCTCACCATGCCACGCCTCTGAAATCTGCTGTACCCATAAGCCAAAAATAAATCCTCCCTCATTCACTGTCCTTTCTCCCAGGCACTTTGTCACAGCAACACATAAGCTAATGAAGACACTGTGCATTATAATCCCCCAGAATCTGGAACACCATCCTCATTCCCAATACTGCTTACATTTCATCTCCCATTGGATAGTTTTAGTTGGAGAGTTTACAGCCCTTCTGTTGCAGATGTGTTCCCAAATCTTCCCAAAGCAAAGAAAATCATGCCATCCTTTCATCACACTCACAGTCGGCTCTCACAAAATTCAGTGCTTACACCCCTTAGTGACAGCTGCCCACCTAGAATCTAGTTTTTCTTTAAAAAAAAAATGTCAAGAGGGGCCAGCAGGATATTCTCAACATTTTAAAAGGCTTGCATTCATTGGTTATATTGAAATTATTTTACACCAGCATGTTTTCTACTATTTCCTTGACCCATTAAGATGAGTCTAAGAACTACTCAGATATCCTTTTGAGATTCTGAACCTCTAAGCTGGTTTTGTCTGGTGATTTTACACAAAAGAAAAAAAAATGAGACAAAGGTAAAGCTCCTTTAGGACAGTAGTTATGTGATTCAGGGCCATTTTGTCAAAACTTTCCACTGAAATTGGGCCTCAATAAGTATTTGCTTTAGTGAGTTTTTAAAACCTAAGAGTTGTATACTCCTAATCCGATTATTTCTTTCAGACAATAAAAAATAAAGAAGATCTAAAATGCTAACATTATAAAGCCTAATCTGGATGCTGAAAGATCATTTCAAGACACAAAGGTCAAGGAACAAAAACTTAATTTCACAGAGGAATAAAGATAACTTATCGTGCAATCAATATGTGTGAGAGCCTGAATCAGACATTGGATAAATGGTCTTCATTTCTTCTTCACTGCAAGGCTGCAGGGGAGGGGTTTACATTCATCAAATGTATGAAAAATTAAGCCCAGAGAAAATAAATGATTTCCAGGGTTGAAGAAGGACAGCAAAGGCAGCTCTCCAGTCATGTCTTCCTGACTCAAGTACCTCCTGTTTCATTGATGTAGGTTTTGTTGTGAGAACTAATCACCCACAGCATGAAAAATTCAAGCGACAGGGCCATTCAGCTAGCTCAAAATCTCCTTAGCTTCCTAAGAGTCTTGATGAATGTATGGAGGCATTAAATAATTAATAGCTCAACTGCTTTCTTGGATAAACCAAAAATGCTGGTGTTGCTATTGTCTGACTCTGAATCTTATATCAGAATATTTCAGGTGTTAGATAACAGGAAAAGCACTCATCTCAAAACTCAGATCTTCTTCACTTACTTCGGCCCTGATTCATGGCTTGGCTGAAGACCTAGATCTCCTTTAGCTGTGTGTGGTTTTGTCCACATTTTGAGGAGACTCACTGAGTCCTCTGTACAGAACCTGTTCTTGACTGTTCCAAGTCCAGTATAAGTCTCTGCAATCAGCAATAAGTACCGATTTTAAAATGCAATACAGTTATACAAGAAGGATGGAGCCCCGATGTGGTAACGCATGAGTCATGCTACTTTCTTCCTGGTAAGTTACAGTTATACAAGGTTAGGAAGTAGCAAAATTTTTCCTGAATTGGTTATCATCTATAAGAGTTTTTCTAATTCTTTTTTTTCCCCTTTGGTTTTTAAATCTAGTTAAATTTACAAGCAGGTTTTCATTAGATGTTCATTGCATCTATCTGGTACCTTTAATTAGCTTTAATTAGAAGTGTTACCATATTGTGTTTTGAGTATATGCCAATATCATCTCTCTCTCTCTCTCTCTGTGTGTGTGTGTGTGTGTCTGTTTCTCTCTGTCTCTCTCTCTCTGTGTCTGTTTCTCTCTGTCTCTCTCTGTGTGTGTCTGTCTCTCTATCTGTCTGTTTCTGTTTCTGTCTCTGTCTCTCTCTTTATGTGTGTCCCTCTCTCTGTCTCTCTGTCTCTCTCTGTCTCTGTCTCTCTCTGTGTGTGTCTGTCTCTCTATCTCTCTCTCTGTCTGTTTCTGTCTCTGTCTCTTTCTTTGTGTATGTCCCTCTCTCTGTCTCTCTGTCTCTCTCTGTCTCTGTTTCTCTGTCTCTGTCTCTCTCTGTCTCTCTCTCTCTGTCTCTCTCTCTCTCTCTGTGTGTGTGTGTGTGTGTGTGTGTGTGTGTGTGTGTGTGTGTGTGTGTGCTTCCTAAGGGAGAAGGGATGGAAAGAGAGACTACTATATTGCCCTGTATGTTGACATTAAAGTAGAGGATAGAGATGATAATTAATCCTTCTGAGTGAAGGGAAGATAACCTCTGTTAACTAAATGGTATGCAATGATCCTCACCCATGCTCGTCTCTGATGGGGTAGGAGTGACAATGTGATTTCCACATAAATACATACATGCATGCATACATAGATACATACATACATACATACATACATATGACAATGGAGGATGGAGAGTACATCACCCAAATACTCTGAACATCTATATTTCTTCTCTAGACCAAGATAGAAGTCTATAGCTACATGTGGCTATTATGCCCTTGAAATGTACTTGGCTGAGTTTGGATATACTATGAATACAAAATCCATAATGCATTTTAAACGCTTGCTAAGAAAAACTGTAGATGCTCTATATTATATGTTCTATATAATGTTCTATATTAATCATGTCTTAAGGTATACATTTTGGATAAAATTACATTTTAGAAATCTATCTACTACAAATTGATAATTACACATAGGGCTCTTTCTACTGCTCTTAACACACTCATCTGCCTCCTGGAGCAAAAATGGAAGGTAGCTGATAAAGAGGGGAAACAGAAAAGTGGGACATAATAGATGTATTTTGTGCCCTGTCTTTTATTCACAGATCTGAATGCCTGCAGGTCATTCTATGACTGTGGAGTTATGGTTTGACACATATGTATTACACTTAAAATGCTTCCAGAATATGCAGCACCTCCTGAAATAATTCCCTTGCAAACCCCATCAAAAACTAAGGCAGAACCAAATATCTAAATGAATTGGAGAATACAAAATGTCTATACCTTCCTCACAATCCATCCCCAACCTTCTTCATTTTCTTCTTCTTTTTTATGTAAAAGAGAATTGTGGTTTTTGACAGCTTTGACAACTATTACTTTCAGTATCCAAATTTGTCTTTTTACACTCCACAGGTGCTATTTCAGATCTCTCACTCCTCTTCCCGCCCACAGAAGAGATAATATGACTCTTTAAATTCTTAGCAGGGAGTTGGATAATCAAAATTCATGCCTATTCTCAAAAATCTCATTTAGTCAATAGTTTCAGTCAGTGCAACTAATACAGGAAGAAGCAAACTATTTTGGATTTCAGGTTATTTTCCATCTTGTATTCACCTTATGGTTGCTAAGTCATAGACCAGATGGTACTCGGCTCTAGAACAGGGAAAAAAAATCACTCAAACTCAGTCATATGGGGCAGAGTTCAATTTCTCAGTTCTCCTGATTTCAAGAATGGCATTATCTTTGGTAAATGTTTATGTTTAATTATGGTGTATATGTGGTGTGTGTGTGTGTGTGTGTGTGTGTGTGTGTATTTGTGTGTGTCTGTGTGCATGCACAGGGGTATTTTCTTATGAGTATATGTATATCTGTATCCATGTGGGGATATGTGTGTGTGCATGTACATGTATGTGTGTGTGCACGCATGAGTGCACACAGATATGTGAGCACATGGGTATGAGTATGTCTATATGAGTACACCTGTCCAAGGAGGATAAGAAAGGCAATCTGATATGAGTGTAAGAACAGTACAAGTTCTTAGGTGCTGATTCATCTTTCCAGTCCAGGAGCC
This sequence comes from Mus musculus, assembly GCF_000001635.26. Classification (NCBI taxonomy): domain Eukaryota; kingdom Metazoa; phylum Chordata; class Mammalia; order Rodentia; family Muridae; genus Mus; species Mus musculus. The sequence goes on from NC_000074.6 coordinate 32,542,527, forward strand.
ACCATCTTATCAGCACATTGCATGGATTATGAAGGTTAGCACATACAGAATGCAGGTCCTGGCCAGTAAAAGGTTCTTATTAGAAGTGAGCTCTTCCTTCCTCCTCTTCCCTGGTTCAACCCACTGTGTAATCCAATGCCTATACAGTCACATTACACCATTACCCCAAAAATCGTTACCAATAACAATGGTTTTTATGCCCAGGATGGAAGCAGGGTCTTGCACATGCTAAGCACATGCTCTAACATCGAATGTCATCCCCAATCCATATGCCTATTCTCTTCTAGAAGGCTGGGCTTAGAAAACTGCTAGGGACAGCTCACAGCAGCTATTCTTCAGGTTGTATGAAATTACTTAATCTTCACACTCAGACAAATGATGGATCTTGCATAGAATCAAATTACAGCACTTTCCAAGGTTGAGTTTTACATTTGCTAATCTTCACCAAGAGCCACCTGCATCCTGACTTGCTGAGGCTGAGAAGGAACAGCAAGGAAGGAGGGAATCCCTTGCTCCCTGGAGCTAGCAGGGGTGCCAACAAACAAAGCAAGGGCAGCCTGAATTACTCAAGCATGGTGCCTCCAGTCCCTCCTCTCACAAGACCTAACCTGTTAATCAATACTTTTTCTACACTCAGCTTGAGAGAGCAGAATTCAATACATTCCCACCTACAACACAGTTCTGACTTTTTCTCTCCCTTTCTTCTCTATCACAAACTGTGCTGTGGAATTTTTTTCTTGTCTATGATTTTGGGATTTTGAATTCGCTCTCCTGCTTATCGCAGCTGCTCATCGGAGGCTTATGAAGATCCAATCCACATATTAGACACAGCACTCAGTGTATCTTAACTCTCTGCATGGCTTAAGTATGAATGTATTTCTTCTACTAATTTTTAAGCTGATCTATTTGGTTAGAATTTGTTCAATCTCTTATTTTGTGACATTTATCTTATAGATTATAATATCATCTAGAAACCATTAATTTAACATTTTCTCCAGTAAAATCCCATTTACAACCTACCTTTCATCCTTTCTATCTCTCTCCCTAGCCCCTTTCACTCCCTATTTCTTTTATAACCCTTCTCTGATAAGCAAAGCAATGCCTTAACATAAGGAATTTCCAGTTTTGCTTTGATGGGAGCTGTCCAGCCAAAGGACTGACTCAAAGTCAGTGTAGACCATGAGCTCCTGGTCTCAGAACACGTTCGACTCTTTTGTTCCTGGTTGTATATTGGCCTCCATCTTATCGAGGAAATGTTGCACATGTCAGACGAAGCACAAACAAGTTATTGGGACAGTTGTCCATTTTTACAAAGAAGGTAGGAATCTTTGTAATCCCGGTGCACAGTTAGGAGGCAGAAAACACTATAGAATGTAGATATTAAGATGTAATAAAAAGTGGTCAGTGACACACAGAACAAGGAATAACCACCCCACAGAATAGGTCAAACAGGAAGAATTTAACGTATTCAACCTCACTAAAGATTTCCTGGGAACTCTTTATTATACTTGTCATCACTATGAAGGCAGAAACTGCTCTATTTTATGAAACATAGACAGAAAAAGAATGCATGGAAAGATCGATGTATATGTATATATTGCTGTTTGAGTGCAGCTACATCTTTTCTTTGAATGAGAATTATGCATGTTTTCTAACAACGTGAAACATTGTAAGCATGTCTATTTTACCCTAAGAAACCATAAAATCTACATTACAAAGGGATATAACCTTCCTTTACCCTCACTGTGTAGTAAAACTTTATTAGTCTACCTGTTGCTCACTTTGTCATAAAATCGATGCACCATGTGAGACAGTCTCTTCTCCCAAGTCACTTCATTGTGCTCACATGAAACGTAGAGTTTAATGGCGTATTGGTCCAAATCCAGAGTTAGGCATCTTCTCCACTGCAATGATTAAAACTGCATTTGGGCAGCAAGAGTAGGAACAAGTCAAGGAACATCATACAGTATTTTATATGTCTTCATTTCCTTATGTACATTAAATACATAGGAACCAATACAGTAATGTATGCTATTTGCCAGATAATAGGGTATTGTTGCCCAGCTGTACCAGAGGAAAATGGTCAGAGCCAAAGGAAGGAAAGTAACTTATCCTAATCACAGCACCCAGTAACTGTGTCTTCATAGCCCTAGAGGCAAGGGTTCCGGCCTTTTGGGATTTTATCACATCACCTAACTAATATCCTTTTCACTTATGAATGCTAAACTTTCTGACGTTCATTCTTGCCAAAGCCCCACCCTTCAGTGCCATGTTTGAATAACGCGTTCACTGTGTGTTATAATAGCTCTGAAGGCAGAAAATGTTCTATTTGATGAAACATATACAGGAAAAATGCTCAAAAAATATATGTGTATATCGATGGTGGAGGAAATCTACTCTTACTCCTTGAAGGAGAACAGATTCACTTGAGAGAGACGGAAGCCAGAGGAGAGGGGAGACTGTATGCCAGGCTGTTCCAGCTGCTTCTTTCTTTCTGTTTACACTTCAACAAGTCAGAGAAATATTTTGGTATGCTGTAATTCTTGTCCACACATCTCTATTTTATCTTTGGTATATAGTAACTTATCTCCCCATCCCAGAATTAATAACATAATTAATTCACTAACATTTCCTGGTTTAAGTAATTTCAGAATCATTACTCACGTTGTAATACCTAGACTTCACAATTAAGAATTGCCATTTTTAATGTAAGTTTTGAAATGGATCAAACCATGCCTCTGGCACATCATCTACACCTCAATTCATCTATGCTATTTTTTTCTTGTACCGGTGCATCAAGTATTTGCATCATACATTTTCTATTGAATCCTAAGATTTAGAAATTTTTCTCTGACCGTGGATGTTTTTTGTTACCTGCTATTAATTTAAGCAGGGCTCAAACTTAACAATGGTTGCTTGATCACAGAAAGGGAAGGTGAAAAGGAAGGACTATAGAAACAGAAGTCCTAAGTAGATTCTAATTCTGAGGTTACATTACATAAATGCTGCATGAGTGTAAGTCCCAGTCTTTCTCTCTTTTTTTTTTTCATGAATGTATTTATTCATGTTACATCCCTATTGCAACCCTGCTTTCCTCCCAGTCCTCCCCTCACACAGCTATTCATTCCATCCTCCCATCATCATCTCCTCTCCTCTGAGAAGGAGGAGCCTCCGTTGGGTATCATCCCACCCTGGCACAACAAGTCACTGCAGGACTAGGCACATCCTCTCCCACTGAGGCAAGACAAGGCAGCCTTGTTAGGGAAATCGGATCCACAGGGAAGCAACAGAGTCAGGGACAGATCCAACTCCACTGGTTTGGGGACCTGCATGAAGAGCAAACTACACATCTGCTATATATGTGTGGGGACCTAGGTCCAGCCCATGCTCACTCTGTGGTTGGTGGTATAGTATCTGGGAGCCCCCAGTGGTCAAGGTTAGTTTACTCTGTTGGTCTTCCTGTGGAGTTCTGATCCCCTTTGTGTCTCCAGGCTTTCTTTTAATTGTGGATGGACAGAAATGATGTGCTGGGATTGCTGTTGAATGATGTTACTGCTGGTAAACAATGCCATCGAAAATCATCACTGGGCCCTGTAGCTGAGGCTTGAGTTGGTAACATTTGTGCATTGAACTCAACCATGACATTTTGTGGTCTTAGCAAATGTGTGAGAGGGAACCCCTCCAAGCCTGTATCATCCACCTACACACCGGGCACCAGCTCGATGTTGGCCAAAGGCCAAGCTGGAAAATGATGCAAACCTTAATTTCTAAAGTTAATGACCTAAAATGATTGGAGCAAATGTAGCAATTGTTGGCAAATTGTTTGACAGAGTCAGGGGATGGAAGGAGAGGCAGTGGGTATCAAAAAAATTATACCTTTTAAATAACCATCTTCAGTCCCTAACTCTGGTACTTTGTGTGTGTGTGTGTGTGTGTGTGTGTGTGTATGAGAGAGAGAGAGAGAGAGAGAGAGAGAGAGAGAGAGAGAGAGAGAGAGAGAGAGAGAGAGAGAGAGATCTACCCTGTTCTGTCTGCTAGACAGAAGATAAGGTTTGGTTTTATGTCATACTATCCTTTTGATCAACATGCTCCCTATATTCCTTTGTAATCTGCTGTACTCTCCTGCCTACTCTGGATAAAAAAGGAGACTTTGATGGCAAGGAAAACATGCTCATTTTGTTCCTCATCCCAGGGGAAGTAGCACCGCGGGTCTCGGCCGTGTTTGGCAATCTCTTTCCCCACATCAATTTATCAGAACAGGTTTCCTAGCACGACAGTGACACTGCTTGCATTTCCCCAGCAAATTTATCAGCTCCTGTCATTATAAATCTGAATTTGGATATTTTTAGCCAGACTGGGAAGAGAACATCTCTCTGGAGGCTCAATGTCACTGCTGCTATGTGAATCAGCAGGGATGGGGTGCTGCGATCTCTCTTTGTGGGTTTTTTTTTCTTTTTTTCAAGAACAGGAATGGACCTCGGGCTCTCTGCCAGAACCACTTTGGAGGCTGCCTCAGCTCATGGAGTCAGAGTGGCACTGACTCCGTTTGACAATGCTGTGCAGCACACTGCTGAATCACTCCTCAGATGATTCCCTGATGGAGGCTCACTCAGGTGAAGAGGGCCCTCTGAGGGAAGATGAAGAGGCCTCAGTGTGAGAATGAAGTGTACAAGGAAAACATGTACCTCCAGCAGGAAAAGCCAGCCCAAATGCACTCCAGGCTTCAGATCTCTGGTTCTTAATAGGGATGGCCTCAACTTTCTCAATGAGCAGAGGAAGACCAAAAATACTACATTCTCACAAAAATCTCTCTAACCTAACAAAGGAGCAGAATATTACCCTAAAGCTAATAAGGAGAGGAACTGTCACTCCCCGAAATTCATCTCATCATCCTTAACACAATCATTCTCTATGACTCCGAGGACAGGTGGCGGTTCAACACAAGTTAGTTTGAGTTTCCACAATATCTTTTCTTCACATTTGTTTTGGTTACTCGCAATCATTCAAACACTTGACTGCCCCCCCCCCCACACACAAGAATAAATACCCAAGGCTGATAAGGTGAACTCAAATTTACAAGGCAGGCAAAACACAGCTCTCTCTCTCTCTCTCTCTCTCTCTCTCTCTCTCTCTCTCTCTCTCTCTCTCTCTCTCTCTCTCTCTCTCTTTCTCATCACCATTGATGTGGAAGCCATATGCTGTAAGTAAGAAAAACATACTGTGTAATTTAGGGTTTAGCTTACACAGGATGTAAAGGGATTAACCCTAGTTAGTCAGAAGGAGTAGGCAGAGGGAGGAGGGAGAGGAAGAAAAGGGAGATGGGTGAGAGGAGGAAATGATGGAGAAAAAGAAGGAAAGAAAGAAAAAAGGGCTTAATTCTGAATATTAGAGATGTTGATGAGCATCCTGGCTTTGTTCATTTAAAAGGAAGGCAGGTGCCAGGTGGAGTGTGAGGAGCTCTCTTATTATTGCACTGTCACTTGGCCAAATTATTGATTTCTTGTCCCAGTCCTCAGGGAGAAATGGCTGTGGAAAGCTGTCTCCTTGCTAGTTAATAAGTCTAGGAAAGAGTTCTCACTTTTGTTTTGTACTTTTTTTCTCGATGTTAAATTCCCCCAGTGGTATGGTTTGCTTTGAGAACAGTAAGTCTAAAGGTTAAACTATTAAGACACAGGGGAATTTTTTTTTAAAGATGATGGAAAGGATCCCTGTCTCACCAGCAGGTTTCTGTGGCTCTTAATTCTTACTCTACATTTTCTATGATGGCGCTTCAAGATCATGCTATGTCTCTGTCCTGAGTTTTCCACAGTGATGTGGAATGAGCCATACTGTCTGTTTTCCATTCTAAGCTCATATCCACTCAAGGATCACCAGTATACACTGTCCAGAAATCATCAACATGGTGGTAGTGAAGGCAGGGCAAGATGTAAAGATATGGGATATTAGATAAGGAATATTGTTGTTAAAGAATAGTGTAATGGCTGGGCTTGTGGATGCACACCTATAACCCCAGTACTTGGGAGGCATAGACAGGCAGAACTATGAATTTGAAGCCACCAGAGTCTACAAAGTGAGTTCCAGGATAGCCAGGGCTACATAAAGAAAACCTGTTTTGAAAAACCCAAAAAGTTGGGAAGCAGAGTATGGCGTGTGGTTAAGGTAAATGAAGAGTAACAGGAGACTTCCAGCCTTTTTGAGCAAACAGATTGGTGTCAAAAGACATGGGAAAACAATCACATAATTTGGGAGATAGTATGGGTAGAGATGACTATAGTCCATAGACTTTATCAGACTGCTAGAAAAGTATATACCATATGGTCCAGACACAAGACTAAACTCAAACTAAAATGTTCTAAGTATTAGAAATTAAGCAAAGGAAGAGGTGCCGATAAATGGTAAGGTTTCAGGAGAAACACAGAGCAGTGTGTTTTAGAGAATCAATGAAGGGTTGATTCTCTAAATAAATTCTTCTCAATAAAGAAGAGCCCAGCAAATTGGAAATGCTGGATTTGGAACTATGGAAAGGGTGTTACCCATCAAATGATTGCACTTAGGCAGCAATGGAGAACACCAGACTGACTGTCTTAAAAGGGGAGAAGCCGCAATGATCTAATAATGTAGAAAGGTATTTTGAAAATGTTTAGCTTAAGAGGGCAAAATAATCATGGTGACATCTAGAATGGGATATGTATTTAGAGAGGAATTATCAACAATGTGTATTTCAGTTTCTTCATTTATAAAATAGGTGTTAATCATGGGACTTAACTCGTGAATTTGTTGTTGGCACTGAAAAAACTTATATATGTGAGATGCTTAATACACTTTTGACATATGAGAAACATTTTAAGCATTAGCTCTGAATATTTACACTACTACACTGCACCCTCATTGTCAGATCTGAGTTTTAATCCTTATAACACTCTACTGTAACAATTTTAACATGTCTTCTTTCTTAATCTGCAATATGTAATAATTAACCAAATACTTGTTGCTTAAACTTGCACTGAAAAACCCTAAATAATGAATTTTAACACTAGAAGAAGTCCTTTGAATTTAGCAGAAAGGCCAAGTGCTGTCAAGAATTTCAATTCAGTTTTGACCTTGTCTCAGGTTGGTCATTGATACCATACCCTGCTGGGGCAGGGAAACATCTCATCATGGCATGATTCACCATTCGGGCAGCCAAGTCACCTCTTATTTAGATTTATGAATGTCATATTCTTTATTGAGTCTCAGAAGAGTTCTAATCAGAAAGATTCCGAACAGGTTCCAGCCATCTCATTAGTACACAGGAAATTGGATAAAGAACATAACCTCTGAAATCCTCCCTTCATGATTGATCTTTGGGAAATTAGCCCTCCATGGCTTAGATCATTCTACAGATTATAAACATGCCCAGTAAATATGACCTCCATCAAGGCTTGCCTAGCAACAGCAGTGGCATTTGGCTGCAGATAAAATGCCTGCCATGAGCCAAACAGCTGGAACAGGTGCTATAAATCAATGCAGGATAGTTCTGTTTCCCTGTTCCAGTGGGACTTAAAGCCTTCCAAGTAGATTATCTGCATAGATTTCAGGGTGGCGATGTGGCATTATGAGCACACAGCTCCCACATCCATTTTCCTTCCATTTACTCAAATGTCAGACTTGTTGAGCAAGAAAACTACATTGTTCAACAGGAAAATCTCTAAATTAAAGTGCAAGGTAAACTCAATAAAGTCAGCTTTTAAGGAAAGGAAAGAAAAAAAAACCATACCAAAAGAAGGAAAGGAAGTAAAGGATGGGTTGCTTAGTCAAATGAGTCTATAGTTCCTTGATAGAAAGAATATGTTATGCAGAATACATGTGTGTACATATGAATGCATATACATTTCAGTTGCCCATACCATTTCTCATAAACATTCAGTATATAATACTATATGTCAATCAAAGGACATAAAATATGTCTTTAAAGGCATTTGGAGTTTCCAAGTCATCTCACTGAATTAATCAATATTAATGTCTTTGTTATGTAGCTTGTGAAATGTTGAACGGACATAGACAAACTGGTGTTAGAAGGGACTTTAAAGACTAGGAAAGGTAGTTGGGCGTGGTGGCAGGCACATGCCTTTAATCCCAGCACTTGGGAGGCAGAGGGATGCAGATTTCTGAGTTTGAGGCCAGCCTGGTCTACAAAGTGAGTTCCAGGACAGCCAAGGCTATACAGAGAAACTCTGTCTCAAAAAAAAAAAAAAAAAAAAAAAAAAAAGACAAAAAGAGACACAAAAACAAAACAAAACAAAACAAACAAACAAACAAAACACAAGACTATCAAAGGTATCTTCTAGCTCAAGGACTACATCTTCCATTCCACAATCATTGCTGGCCTGTGAAATAGAGAACAGCTAACTAACAGAAAGAAAATTAACAGTACAGTTAAGTGTAAAGTTATAGTCAAGGCTCTGCTCTGATGTATTTGTATTCTCTTAGTGCAGTGGTTCTCCTGCTCCCGAATGCTGCTACCTTTACTACAGTTCTTCACATTGTGCTGATCTCCAACCATTGTTGTTGTTGTTGCTAGTGTGTAACTGTAATTTTGCTACTGTTGTGAATTATAATGTAGATATCTATGTTTTCTGATGGGCTTAGGCAGCCCCTGTGAAAGGTTATTTGATCCCCAAAGGTGTCACGACCTACAGGTTGAGAAACTCTATTTTAGGGGAAAAAAGTTTAAACCATTGTACAAAGTTAGTGCACAATTAAAGAAATCTGTGTTTGATCACTATTCTAACTGCAGAGGAGCTATATGGCCCAGAGGAAACTGGTTTTGTTTCTACCCCAGATTGAACAATTATGTCTTATCTTCCTCTTCATTTAAGTGGGAGAAAAAATTCCGTGTACATTTGGATGGGGCATGCTATAAGCACATACATCCGTGTTGAAAGGTCAATAAGTCCTAAACCGTGCTTGTTTCTGCTCTTATACAGGGGCTACATCCTCAAGAGGAGGCAAATTTTTCTAATCTTCATGATGACACCTTTGGGAGTAGTGGTGTCGCCCCAAACGTCTGACTTTTGGAGTTGATTTCATCATGAACCAAAGATAACTGTGTTTGCAAAGGGCCAAGTGCATCACAGATATTCCCTAAACCCAGCTGTGGCTCCTGCCAGATTTGAAAACCCAGCCATGTGATTTTTCAATACAAGTTAGACATGAGAATCACCTTTGTAAAAATTCACATAACTGACTTCTACAGTTTTGTAGATATTTTTGTACAGAAATCTCTGTTAAATCCTAAGACGAAGATCAACAAGCAGGAACCTTTGTACATATGCCTCCGTTACTTTTCCCTGTGGCGGTGATCAAGTACTTGCCATGGAGCCACTTGGAGGAAGAATGATCTCGGAGTGCAGGCTACTGTGACGAGGGAAGCCTGGCAGCTGGACATGTGGAGCCTAAGGCTGCTCGCTTACGTCTCAGAGAGCCAGGGTAGAGAAGGGAACAGTGCTATTCAGCTGGTTCTCCTTTTTATTCAGCCTTTGACTCTAGCCCACTGGATAGTGCTGCCCATATTCTGCATGGGTTCTCATTTCCCAACTATTACTCTCTGTAAACACACATGTAAAAAAAACCACACACCCACACCCACACACATACCACACACACACACACACACACACACACACACATACACACACACATACCACACACACACACACACCACACACACACACACACACACACACACACACACACACACACACACACACACTAAATCACCATAATACATTGTGTATGTTGATGTCTCACAGTCATATAGACTTAGTCTCTTCCTTCTCTTTGTATTCTTTTCTCACCTACAGTCTAGGTTAATACAATAATAATAAATGAGAGGAAATCAGGCTGGGCATATGCACTGATGCAAAGAGCTGTTACAATCTAGGGAACGATAGAAACAGCCAATAAAACTGGATTTAATAAGGAGGAAATGGCGCCAGACAAACCTGATGAATTGTCTGGATGATTATAAAGCGCTGGAGAAGAACAACACATCATGAATGCAGTCACTTGGAGATGAGGACACCGTGTGCATGGAACACACTGGACGAGGGACATCGGGCAAAGAGTACAGACAGATAGAAGGAAATGGTACCAATTTGTTGGGGAACTTAAGAGAACTTACACAGACGTCTGTTAAAGTCATGCATTTCTGTTTATTCATCCTCATTAATGATCTGGAGAACACAGTAAACAGTGCGCTAATGAAATCAGCAGATGACAGTGAGCTAGGGTATGTTGCAAAACATCAGTGGAGACGCAGAAATAATACAGATGGTCAGAGAGGAGTTACAGATCTTGGGATCAAATAGCAAAATGCAAGTAAGATTGGGAAGAGGCCAGCTTCCCGCATCAAGAGAAAAAAATAAAAATTAAAACGCAGATCTAAGCAAGAAGGGGGTAAAACATAGAGAAGCCACTTTAGAGAGACTGGTTGAAAGAGAACATGGCCTAGATTCTGCCCCATTCATGAGAGTTTGTCCTTAAAAAGGAAAACCCTAGTGGCATATTATTTTGAACTACAGAGGGAAAAGACATAAGAGTAAAAATAAAAGTGTAAATACAGCTCTTAATTCTCAAGTGGTTGCACCTGGAATATTGCCTTTGGTACAAGGGAATCTCCACCAGAAAACCTGGACCAAATTGAGAGGAAAAGAGCAGAGAAATGAGTAACAGAGAACTTGTTATAACAGAAGATTAGAGAAGCAAAGCAGAGCTGACTTGGCTAAAAAGACCCAGAGGAAATCCCAGCGACAGTCTATAAACTCTGGAAATAAAGAAAGGAAGCCATGGACGCCGAAGTTGAGCCATCAGAATGAAAAAGAACACATTAAGTTAAAAGTAGAATGTAGCCTGGATACTAGGGAATAAATCCAAGTACTTCAACCAAGGAGGCAGTGTCATGAATTGTTCCGGGGAAGTCAGAGGATGGAGTTCAAATATTACTTAGAGTCAGAAGCTTAGAATGATAGAGAATATTTGCTCTAAGCAAAGAGGACCTCAGGGGATGTTGCTTAATCCATCTCTTGCTCTCTCCGCTAGAGAATACATCTAAATCATGTCTGGGCATGCTAGTTCCAAAGAATTCAAGACAAGAAGCATGCTGGAAAAGGACTAGGTATTTTACTGCAGGGGTTTTGATAAGTTACCTTTGTGCTGAAGCATATGAAAAACTAATTCATGATTTGGCCATGACTATAAGTTGATCTGAAACCCCTCAATTAAATACTCCAAATAGCAGGTAACTATGAGAGAAAGAATAGAAGATCTTAATATAACACAGCTGCTATAAGAACCGCTTTGTTGGTTCATTAGTTTGTGTGTAAATGATTGAGCCCTTAGTACATCAATCTCTCAGTAGAACATCACCATTTGCCTATACAGAGCAGGGATAGAGTACACAGATCTGGTCACATGAGTGGTTTCATGGAAACTGTCTGTGAGCACTTGCATTTATTTACTTTTTCTTCTTACTGATATAAGAGGTACAATGGGACAGTGTTAGAACAACACAAACACTGAAACTGAGTAGGGACATGTGAGAAAGACTTTGTTTCACCTCTGTCACTAACTTAGATGTTAGGAATTAAGATCTGGTTCTAGCATTGATGCTGACATTGTATCTTATCAGCTCTACATCTCTAGCAAACCAACTTCTCTGTACATTAATACTTCAACCTGTAAACCAAAGACAATATTCTATTCTATATTACCCATGACTTTGGGGATAATTAAGTGAGCAATGCAAAATACATTCGTCAAACTGCCTAACATAGAATGTATCATAATACCACAGTAATTTTCAGTTCACAAAGTTTCCATATTTGTGAACGGAAGTGTTGGATGGGATCTATATAAGCCTTGGCCTGTGTGTTCAGAATTATTCTTTGTACTTAAAATTTCTCATTAGTCTAGAGCTGTGGTCCCAACCTTCTTTTTTTTTTTAATTAGGTATTTATTTCATTTACATTTCCAATGCCCCCCACGTGCTCCCCCACCCACCCACTCCCACTTCTTGGCCCTGTCATTCCCCTGTACTGAGGCAGATAAAGTTTGCTTGACCAATGGGCCTCTCTTTCCACTGATGGCTGACTAGGCCATCTTCTGATTCACATGCAGCTAGAGACAGGAGCTCCGGGGAGTACTGGTTAGTTCATATTGTTGTTCCACCTATAGGGTTGCAGATCCCTTTAGCTCCTTGATTACTTTCTCTAGCTCCTCCATTGGGGGCCCTGTGACCCATCCAATAGCTGACTGTGAGCACCCACTTCTGTGTTTGCCAGGCCCCGGCATAGTCTCACAAGAGACAGCTTTATCTGGGTCCTTTCAGCAAAATCTTACTAGTGTATGAAATGATGTCAGCGTTTAGAAGCTGATTATGGGATGGATCCCTGGATATGGCAGTCTCTAGATGGTCCATCCTTTCATCTCAGCTCCAAACTTTGTCTCTGTAACTCCCTCCATGGGTGTTTTGTTCCCAATTATAATAAGGGGCAAAGTGTCCACACTTTGGTCTTTGTTCTTCTTGAGGTTCATGCGTTTAGCAAATTGTATCTTATATTTGGGTATTCTAAGATTCTGGGCTAATATCCACTTATCAGTGAGTACATATTGTGTGAGTTCTTTTGTGATTGGGTTACCTCACTCAGGATGATGCCCTCCAGGTCCATCCATTTGCCTAGGAATTTTATAAATTCATTCTTTTTAATAGCTGAGTAGTACTCCATTGTGTAAATGTACCACATTTTCTGTATCCATTCCTCTGTTGAGGGGTATCTGGGTTCTTTCCAGCTTCTGGCTATTATAAATAAGGCTGCTATGAACATAGTGGAGCATGTGACCTTCTTACCAGTTGGAACATCTTCTGGGTATATACCCAGGAGAGGTATTGCGGGATCCTCTGGTAGTACTATGTCCAATTTTCTGAGGAACTGCCAGACTGATTTCCAGAGTGGTTGTACAAACTTGCAATCCCACCAACAATAGAGGAGTGTTCCTCTTTCTCCACATCCTTGCCAGCATCTGCTGTCACCTGAATTTACAGCTCCTCATGTTGTGGTGACTCCCAAACACAAAATTATTTTTGTTATTACTTTGTAACTATAATTTTGCTACTGTTATGAATCATAATGTAAATATCTGTGGTTCCTGATAGTCTTAGGTGACTCCTGTGAAATGGTCATTTGACTGGCCCCATCCCCAACCCCCAAAGGAGTCACAACTCCTAGGCAGACGTCCACTGGTCTAGAAAAACAAAATTATAAATGAGCATATCTCAAAGATTAAAAAAAATGAGTAAATGTTACTCCATGTAATGTTAAAATGCAGATTTCAGATGTTTTTAAAAATGCAAACAATAAATGGAGAAAGCTGGTCAAGCTATATCTGAAGAATGGATACCATTTTTTAAAAACATCCAACAGGGAGATATAGACCATACAATGAAGCCTCTCTTGGGGAATACTGAGGACAGGATAGTGTGCATGAAGTATGAATTTGTTGTAGCAGGTGTTGGGAGCTATTAAGACAACACTATTGTCCTGATCTCTAAATTGGGCCTCTCCCCCCCCCAGAAGAAAAGGGGGTCAAAAGCCGGGCACAGACACATCGATTCCCAGAACAACCACAGAATGTTCCAGCCCTAAGTCATCGCTGATATCCTGACCACACCCTGATACCACCAAGTTCCTGCTTCCCCGTGTAACTGCCTAAAGAATGTGCAATTCTATTGTTCCCCCCCCCCCACTGATAAGTACTTCTCCTTTTGCTTGTATTGCCCCACCCCTCCTGCTGATAAGTATCTGTACTTCCCCTTTTGCTTGTGCTTTTAAGCCTTGGGCCTTTCTCAATACAGCAGGGTCTTGATGCAATCCAGAATGTTTCCGTGTCGTTATTAGCACAAGACCCTCGTCTCTCTCTAGCCCCCCCCCCATTTGGTTCTTAGGAGAAGGTCCCCTCGAGACCCTCGAATAACTGGACCTGCTGGATAGGTCAAGCAGGCACCATGAAACCCTGGTACATGCCCTACAGATGTCTTCACACTAAAGTCTTCACCCACCTTCCTCTTACAGTCAGCCAGAAAAGTAACTACAAATCAGGAAACCCATTGCCCTCTGGTTCACTTCTTCAGCAGGGAGTCGATTTCCTTTGCTTCCATATCCAACATCTTTGTGTAATTGCTTTTAAATTTAGATTAAAGTATTTGTTGCACAATATTTTCTTTAGGATATTCACTAGTCATCTGTAATGTTTAAAATGACTTACATTTGTAATGACAACTAGAAAAAAATCCCCTTTGAACATTTTATTATTTCAATTAATTTCCCCTCTAGGTAACTATCTATCTCTTTCAACATTATTTTGACTGACCACTAATTACGTAATGACGGCTTATATGCATTTGTTTATGATTGTTCCTCTACTCCTTCCTCTTCTAGAAGGACAAAATATAAGTATACAAGATACAAAGTGTGGACACTTTACCCTTTCTTAGAAATGGGAACAAAACACCCATAGAAGGAGTTACAGAGACAAAATTTGGAGCTGTGACGAAAGGATGGACCATCTAGTGACTGCCATATGCAGGGATCCATCCCATAATCAGCTTCCAAATGCTGACACCATTGCATACACTAGCAAGATTTTATCGAAAGGACCCAGATGTAGCTGTCTCTTGTGAGACTATGCCAGAGCCTAGCAAACACAGAAGTGGATGATCACAGTCAGCTATTGGATGGGTCACAAGGCCCCTATTGAAGGAGCTAGAGAAATTACCCAAGGAGCTATAGGGAACTGCAACCCTATAGGTGGAACAACAATATGAACTAACCAGTAACCGGGAGCTCTTGACTTTAGCTGCATATGTATCAAAAGATGGCCTAGTCGGCCATCACTGCAAAGAGAGGCCCATTGGACTTGCAAACTTTATATGCCCCAGTACAGGGGAACACCAGGGCCAAAAAGGGGGAGTGGGTGGGTAGGGGATTGGGGGGGTGGGTATGGGGGACCTTTGGGATAGCATTGAAAATGTAAATGAGGAAAATACCTAATTGGAAAAAAAATGTTGCTTCGAGGGGGCTGGAGAGATGGCTCAGCAGTTAAGAGCACTGACGGCTCTTCCGAAGGTCCTGAGTTCAATTCCCACCAACCACATGGTGGCTGTTCTGGTAATCTGAAGACAGCTACAGTGTACTTACATATAATAATAAATAAATCTTTAAAAAGAAAAAAAAAGATACAGTGGAGAGTCAGAGACAAGCAGAAACACCTGTCTTGGGGTAAATATCTTTCAAAAAATGTTGGAAGTGTGAGAGCAGTAGTATCAGGCCTGCACGGTGAAGGATAAGGCTTCCCTGGCTGTCACCAAAAGATAAATTCAAGCAATAGGTCAACATCTACCAAAGGAAAAGTTTTCTATGTTTTTCCATTAAAACATTCTTTTCATTATCTTAAGTCTGTTGCCTGTAAAACATACATAATAGTTTAGCTTCAGTGCTATAATTATTTGGGAGTGGGAACTTTGTACCTTATGATTCTTATGAAAACTTGCATTCCTGCCAAGGAAACATTTATATACACTTCAGTTGCTGCTGATAGGGAACTGTTTTAACTTTCTGTGCTTATTTGAATGTATCCAATAACCTGAAACGGGAGGCTGCTAAAAGCATTTGTGGACTAATATTGCTCTAGCCATACTATGGATACTTAAAGCACCAACAAGACTCTAGTCCTAATGTGCATCATTACTCAGGCCTTTAATTCAAAGCTCTATTTTTCTAGGGTCTTCCTTAGGGTGCTAAAATAAAATGAATGAGTTATATTTTATATAACTTCTGAGCCAGGATTCACATGAATCAGAAATGCATTAGAAAGTTGCACCAATTTTGGCCACTTTTTAGGATTCAATTATTTGTTCTTCCTGAACTAAGACAATGAAGATTTAAACCCAAATCTTCTAAGTTAATTGAACCAAACTATAGAGGTACAATCACATTAGCATAAACTGTGATGTTTACAAAGGGAAGTACAAAGTATACACATCTCAGTAAGTTTTTCTAGCCTTTTCATTATTGTTGAACATTTTGAATAGGTAAAAAAAAAACATATGGATGAATAGATGATGATAGATAGATAGATAGATAGATAGATAGATAGATAGATAGATAGATAGATAGATAGATAGATGACTAATGGCTAGAGCAAGCTCATATACTGACACATGAAAAAGTCATGTTATCTCCTAGTTTACTAGAGAAAAGCATATACTGGCTGCATACCAACTTCTGAGAAGTCTTTCAATCTTGAAATAAAAAAAATAAAAATAATAAAAATTAAAATAAAAACCTCAAAGTAAAAATCTTGTGAAATATGTGTGGTTATCTTTTAGGTTCTACCCACTAAAGAGATTTCTATACTGGGCTATATTTTTAGAACATCGACTTTAATATAAATGTGTACACAACCACGTAAACTCATCCTTAAATATAAATAGACAATACATTTTATAAAAATTCTAGCCATTACTTTTACCTATAGATAAATATTTTACCTTAATTCTTTCTAAACTTAGTGATAATTCAAAAACATTTCTTTGTTTATCCACTTCTCCTCTTTGCTGAGCCCAGTAAGTAGATCTCCATCTTTTATTTCTCATTTTTGTATTTTTACCACGTTTCATTTTCCTCAGCTCAGTGATCCCATTGGCTACCACTTCAGATAGTTCACATTCTCCCTCCAAATTATGGAACAAACAAAAGCCCCTATATAGCTCAGCAAAATGTGTTTGAAAGAAAACCACAAAGCAATATTCCCAGGGTTGCCATGGAACCTTTCATGACATTCTAACACAAGAAAATTAACACCTTGAATTCTTGAATTTTGCCAGAGCTCTGTATAATTTTCGGTATCAGAAAAAGACCAGGGATCTTTGTGGCCTAGTGGGCCCCAAATGATGCTCTCTCATTCACAGGATTGTTTTCAGAGACTTGGAGTCAGAGTAACCCTGGAGCTAACTATTTTCTTCCTCTTGCCATTTGCCCTCTTGTGAAATGAGACTAACAATCCACTTCTTCTGAGTCCCAGTTTTCTATTCATCAAGTTAGAAATAATACAACATAACTGATGAAAATATCTTATTTGATTCTTCTAGCATGTTCTGGGTGCTTACATAAGCCAGGGGCAACTTGAAGAATTTGCAATATCAGTGACAATCAGCACATTAACAAAGGGCTCTGCTATCCACCATGAAGTTTAACATCTTGGGATAAAATAGTAAGGACCAAGTGGATGGATAGGTAGATAAACAGATAGACAGATGGAGCAAGTTTGGATTGTAAGTTAGAAAAGGTTCAAGTAAATAGTAGCTACTAGCCAATCCATATCCATACATATAAGTAAATGTGATTACTTTTCCTCAATCATTTTTCCAAGTAGAAAAGCTGTTTAACATGATAAAATACCTACAAGTAAAAGTGTATGTGTGAGTGCATGTGTGTGTGTCTTTCTGTATACATCTCTGTGTATGTGTCTATGTGTGTACATTTGTGTGTACATCTGTGTGTATATGTGTGTGCATGTCTCAGTGTGTGTGTGTATTTCACTGTATGTGTATGTCTCTGCATGTACATCTGTGTCTGTGTTTTTGTCTCTCTGTCTCTGTCTCTCTGTCTCTCTCTCTCTCCCCATTTATATGTGTGTGTGTGTATGTAAGGTCAAAAGGATGGATGGAGGAAACTGGTACCTAAAGAGACATCCCTCAGACTTTGTTTACGTAATAAAATCCGCAGATGTTCAAGTCTTCTTTTTGAAATGCTGTGTAGTATTTACATATAATCTGTCCTCATACTCTTGTATAACTTAAATTATGCCTGGTTTACTTAAAAAATTTAGTAAACTGTAAATTATCATTGTTGTTCTATATTATTCATGAAATAATAACCAAAAGATGCCTGTACATGTTGAGGTCTGACACAGCTTTTCCTTATAGATTTCTCTTAGAGTTGATTGAATCCACAGGTTGCAGAACCCATTGATATGCAAGTTTAATTATACATGGTGAGTTGGGTGTCTCAACAAATACACTGTATAAACATAGGAAAATCTGAGTATTTGTAGTAAAATTCTTTTCTCATAGAAAAGTTATATAAGACACAGGAAGAATAGTGAAACATCTCAACTTTGCAACCTACTTAATATATTTTGAAAGGTTTGCTACAGTTCTAAAGGCTCTGATTAATTCTCAGCTTCTTGGATATGACACACACATACATACACTTAGAGCAGCACACATATGTGAATAGGTTGCAACCAGAATAATACTGTGTAGTTCTCAAACCTATGGTATTTTATAAAATATACATGAAATGTATTCTAGCTGTGAGCAGACTTAACACACACTCAAACTTGTATATATGCTTTCTGTCACAAGCACATTGAGACCCTAGCATTGTGATATTGTCATTAAATTATATCTAGAAATAAACAAGGATATTTTTGATCTTGGCATATATTGACAAATTATATAAGATAGATCTGTGTGTGTATGTGATATAAAATCAAATTTATTCATGTGTATAAGTTATCATCTTTACCAATTTAAAAAAATACTTATCATAATGTAGCATTTGAGAACAAAGAAATTGTAACTGGCCAGCAGGGTGATTCCAAATCAGTTCAAGATTTTATTACAGGGAAGATAACAGCATTTGATGATCTAATACTAATTTGTCAATAATAAAAACATAGATATGACTATCACTATACAGACTGAGTAGGTTGTACTTATGTATTTAAGAATATAATGAATATATATATGCATATATATTCACACACACATACATATATACATCAATAGTTAAAGATGAAGAAGCTATGAATTTGAAATAGAAAGTTGTAGATACATGGGAAAGTTTCGAGGGAGTGAGAAATGGGAAAATGATATATTATAATTTCAAAAAAAAATTAAAAGCCCTTATTTATATGGTCAGAGATAGTATATCTGAATCACATGTTATCGCTTGGAGGTACAGTGCAGGTTCCTGGAGAAGGAAAATGACCAAAGCTCTTACCTACTGCTGAATCTTACATGCTACAATACTAACCTAACAGGAAAACACGATGAAATAGAGGCAAAAGAATACTTATGGGGATAACCAATGTACTGGCTAGTTTTGTGTCAACTTGACACAGCTGGGGTTATCACAGAGAAAGGAGCTTCAGTTGAGGAAATGCCTCCATGAGATCCGACTCTAAGGCATTTTCTCAATTAGTGATCAAGGGGGAAAGGCCCCTTGTGGGTGGGACCATCTCTGGGCTGGTAGTCTTGGGTTCTATAAGAGAGCAGGCTGAGCAAGCCAGGGGAGGCAAGCCAGTAAAGAACATCCCTCCATGGCCTCTGCATCAGCTCTTGCTTCCTGACCTGCTTGAGTTCCAGTCCTGACTTCCTTGGTGATGAACAGCAGCATGGAAGTGTAAGCTGAATAAACCCTTTCCTCCCCAACTTGCTTCTTGGTCATGATGTTTGTGCAGGAATAGAAACCCCAACTAAGACAACCAACTACTCTTTTAATTGTATTTGATGTCTGCTCAATAGACGAAGATTCTTGCCTAGTAGAATACAGTCAAAACCCATGTCTAAGGAGGTCATAGATTCTGAGGGGAACATATTGTTTTTCTAAAAGGTTATGGTGTTAAGCTTCCTTGAAAATATGTATATATTTATATTCGTAGATTTGAGCTGCTCTCAACCTCAATCAGTAGACAGTGTCTAGTGCAAAGACTCATAAATACTCGAAGTGCTGAGAATAAGCAACTGTGAATTCTTATCTGTGAAAGAGTGTCTGTATAAAAAAACAGATAGAAAGAATGTAAGAGCTCAAGTTGGGGAGAACTGCTGTAAAGTTCTGTCTTCTGGAAATGACACGACTTTAGCACACATGACAGCACCTGTGGTTAGTCACACAAGCCCTTCACAGGAACCAACCGGTTAAACAATCCAACATGGATGAGGGAGGGACTATAGAGGCCCTACCATGAGTTAAGAAATCCGGGGTAATTGATGCTAGGGGGTGAAGAAAGGAGATAGAGACTTTTATTCTTGAAGGGTGACAATTGACAAGCTGTCCAATCTCCAGTAGTTGACCCTAGTCATATGCACATGGGGGTAGCACTAACTAGACGCATTAGCTTAAAATTTAATAAAGGATATGAAGTTGGAGTGGTATGTGTTTATGAGAGTACTGGAAGGAGTTTGATTGGGGAGTACAGAGTGGTTATAATGAAGACATGTTGTTTCAAGGAACAAAGAGTATTACTAAAATACTTTTTAAAATACTGAAATGACATTGCTTTGTATTGAATCACAGTTATTAGAATTTCTGGCTAAATGATCTTAGGCAGTTGACACCATCTCTATCTGTATATGTTCCATTATCTTTGTGGGGATTGTTATTGAAATTGGCACATAACTGCATTTATGAGGTCTGCGACTTTGCCACATGAATATATCATGCAATGATTAAGTCAAGGGAGCTAGGATACCCATCACCTCAGGATGCATACAGCAGCTTTAGGAGGGGACCTTTTGAAATCCCATAATCATTTAAAAGGAGCTAAAACCTCATCACTATACTATATAAAAGAGGACATATAAAATGTATTCTTTCTATCTAATTTTACCTACCAATTAATCTTTCCTCAGTTTCCCCTTCCTTCTACTCTCTCTAGTCTTTGCTAATTAATTACTATTTCTAAGAGAATATGGGTTTGTTTGTTTGTTTGTAAGCTACCAATGGGCTACTATTGTAATTTATGAATTAATATAGAAAATTACCATAGGATCTTTGTAAATATGAACTATTACATGAGTGGTCTCAGAAAATGAACCTCCTTCCTCTGCTCAGCTCAGGCTTGGTAGCTAATGAAATTTTTTAAATGGCATAACATTTCATGCAAAATATAAAGTTTTCAAAACACATAATGATTCCTGTGAATTAAAAAGAGATGCAAAATTCAAACGGCAAATTTACATGTGAGGCTCTATTTTGCACTAAAGCAGTCATTTCTTGCACTCTACAGTCTCGGAATGTCACAGCACACTTAAACAAATGCTTCGGAGCTACGCAAACACACACTACCCCAAGCTACTTCAAAGCAAAGAGAATTCAGCATTCCCATTTTCAGATAAATGCAGAGGCTCCGCAATGAGAGGTGAGTAGTTGAGTGTGATCTTACCCATGTAAATCAACAGAGTTTGTTTTATCTGAACATGCACTTTAATGTGAAAAAAAAAATGGAACTTTTAAGGGAGTAAAATACAACATTTCCATAGAAAATGCCTTTTCAAGTTAGGATCAGAAAGAGTGCAAAACTAATAAATGTCATTCCAAAATATTTTCTTAAGGCATCTTTTCAGAGAAATACATCAAAACAGGAATGTTTCAGGCCTCCTAGGCAAGATGATCTCAAAGGGAAACAGAGCGATTCAACCAGCTACTTCGTTTGATAATTTTTATCACTCAAAAGTCTTGCTTTTTCTTTTGACAGCATTTTCAGGTAACTAATTCTATAAATACATAGAATACTTCAGTCTCTCTCTCTCTCTCTCTCTCTCTCTCTCTCTCTCTCTCTCTCTGTGTGTCTGTCTGTCTGTCTGTCTATCTGTGTCTGTGTGTTTTCATGTAATATATGCAATATGGGGAATACTAAGAAATTCTAAGATCAAAATTATTTGTGATAAAAATAATCCAGCACTATGGCTCCAGCTGCATATGAGGCAGAGGATGGCCTTATCTGGCATCAATGGGAGGGGAGGCCCTTGGTCCTGTGGAGGCTCGATGCCCCACTGTAGAGGAATGCTAGTGAGGTGAGGCAGGAGTGGGTAGGTGGGTGGGAGAGCATCCTCATAGAAACTGGGGGAGGGAAGATGAAATAGAGGGTATGCAGTGGGGAAACCAGGAAAGAGGATAACATTTGAAATGTAAATAAATAAATATCCCATCCAAAAAAATCCAGTTCTAGTCACGAGTTATAATTGACCTGAAGCCTAGGGACCTCATTGGCTGCAAACATTGTAAAAGTAAATTTCAATGAACACAAAATGGATGCCACAAATATTCCCCTAAGGTATGCAAGAACAGTGGGGACAGTAGAAGCACACGCTTTCAGTGCCAAGCTTCTGCTCAGGTCACAGCACACTAAGCAGCAGACGTATGTGCTGGGACTATTTTAATGAGCTGACTGCTGATGCTCTTCTAGTGATAACAGAAATGGTAGTTCTGGTGAGTGCTTCCTGGATTTCTGGACCTTCTTATCGGTGGTGCTGTGTTAAATGGAACAATTAATGTACAAACTCATGGAATGTAATTGATTAATTATGGTGAGACCCTAAGATTTTTCTTTTTGCTACAAATTGTCTGCAATGTATTTTATCTATTTTTCCCCTCCCCAAATACCTCCCACAATGCTCCCATCTGCAGACCCAGCCCACTTCATACTCTCCTCCCTCACCAATAAAAAAAACCAAAAGAAATGAAAATCAAAGTTACAAACAAAATATCTACAAGATCAACTCCACAAATGGTAGCAAGAGGCCACCTTCACATTCACCTGTTAGAGCAGCCCCTGGGATCTAAGAGACAGGGCAGAACTCGCCTCACCTCCAACTGTGACTTTCTATAGTAAATCATTTAAAATTCTGAAAAGTTAAAATGCAGTTAGGAACTGTGCTGGTTTAATAAGGTGGCGGTTGCAGCTTCTCCTCCAAGATCCATAGCCTCACAAGCCACAAGTAGTTGGCTACTTTTGCAGTGCTAACCACAATACCTATCTCTATTGTAGAGTCAGCCTTACATCCAGTTAGACAGCTAATTAGTTACCACTCAAATATGTCTCCCACTATTACATACTCATATATATACAAGTAACATTACACAGAAGGAGCAAGCTATATTTGTATGTTTAGGAATATATGTATTTGTGTATGTGTGCCTATGTGTGTGTAAATTTGCAAGGGAACAAAGGATTCTACTGGGAGATACTGAGGAGAGGAAAGGGAAAGGGCTAATGGTATATTTATAATTTAATTTCAAAATATAAAAATGTTTTAAATAAAGCAGCAACGAACCTTGAACAGACAAGAGGTTGTATCTTCTGAAGGAAGTCACTGTATTACATTCTGTTTTTTTAAAGTCATTACTTTTTCAGATAATATTTATTAAATATATATGTCTCAGATACCAGGATAAACACCTTGGGGAACTTATTAGTTACATGAATTTTACATGTAGCAAGTCATTTCTCTGCTATACTTATAGCACTGATCAGAATACTTTCATAAGTTAGAATACTGATTCCCTAGTACTTTAAAGGGTTTGTCTGAGGTCACATAGAGAGTAAGTGTTGAACTAAAGCTCAAATCATGATCCATCTGCCATCAAAGCCTATATATCCATAACATGTTTTATAGGCCGTTTTCCAAAATGACCTTAGGAGTAGTGGGGTGGCATCACTCTTCCTTTAACAAGAACCCTCCAGAAGCAAAGCATATGGAAGCAATCATCCAATCAAAAACAACCACCACTTCTCCTTTGACCTACGGTTTAGGGAAGAGGTCAATATCCCCAATACATTTAGGGAGAGAAAAAAACAAAGGCATCTTCACCCTACAAAAGCAGGAGGAAGAGATAACTGTTTCCAACGTCCTCAAGGGTAAGAACAGAATGAGCAAAAGTCCTTTGGAAATATCATCTATCTGAACTGAATCCAAACTCTAAAACATCGAACATTTATAAAAAGCTTTACCTAAGTCAGAGGGATCATAGAGACCCCGAGGAACATAGGGAGGGATCAACAATCAAATTCACCAGAAGGAAACATGAGCCTGTAACATCTGGAGAAGCAATCTAATATTTAGATAGGGCATCCAAAGAGAAGAGCATTTGGAAGAGCACAATTGCCACAAATGACTCTTGCTTCATGTTGAAATTCTATAAAACTGGTCAAAAAGACATCCCAGGAAAAAAAAAAAAAGCACAGTATCCTTACTTTTCTCTTAAGAAAACACACATTTCAGAAAAGTTGAAGTCACTGTTAGTGTTCACAAAGAAATTTGGCTCCAAAACATATTACCAATTTCTAACTTGTTCTGCTTTCAAATATCAAAATGATATTAACTGCCTAACTAATATCCACTAAGCCCAGTTGCTAAGGCTGTTTGCAACTTGATGGTAAAGCTGTATTTAGGAAGAAACAGCAGTACAATTACCAAAGGTAGTTAATCGAGGTAGGAAAAAAGGCACGGACATTTAGAAGCATGGGGATGTTCTGCCAAATGAACATATTGCACCTGGAATTCTAGTTAATGTCAAATTATCTCCTAGTTTCTGGAAAGGCAACACTTCTGTCACTTGCCAGGTCCCTTTGTGGTACATAGGTATTAACTTCAGAGGAGTTTTTCTAATGCAATCTTAAATGATCTTTTAAACTTTCACTCAACAAACGAAAAGGTTCTACTCTTTGCTTCCCATCTATTCACAACACAACTGTAGCCACTTTTGGGGTGATAATGATGCTCTTTTATTGTGACATTAGCTAGAAACTTCACATCACTAGTCTTATTCAAAGAGAGTCATGGTTCACAGGCATCTACTGGCTAGAAACCTCCATTTGAACTCACTAGTCAATTTCTGAGTCTACACATCCATCTTAGTGACCGAGAGAGCAATTCGTCCCTTCACTACAGAACATTGAACCTATCTTGACTCCAGAACATGAAAAGAGCTGATCCTGGAGGGATGCTTTGCAGGGATGATGTAAACAATGGTTATTTATAGTCAGGTCAAAAGAGTTGTGCATCTTAGGAGACGATTATTTTACAAGACTTGTCAAGCCAATAAATACTAAGATCAACAAGGCTGAATGTGAAGGGATGATGAATGTTGAAAGGGATTCATGTCTGCTAGACTTTAGAAATAAGAAAAAAAAAGGATGAAATGTATCAAAGAAAAAATTAAGTGTGTTATCAAAGGCAACAGGATGAGGTAACAGGATGTTAAATGCCTTCTTTTTTCAGCAATTTATAGCAATTTTCATTGAAAATAGTTTCTGCTCAGAATATTTTTTTATAATTCAAAATAAATCTAACAATAAGGCAACAGTTAAATAAATACTTCAAAGAACAAGTACCATTGAAAATGGAATATATAAATATAATTTATATAGTGGTATAATTCATGTGAATTATATACACACTATGAAAATGATGCTTACTCTGATAGCAGTAGGACAAAATGAATGTACTTTACATAAACATTTTAAAGAGTATCTTTCAAAGATCTGTGGATAAGATCTAGCCATTATAGAAAACACATGAAAGACAAAATGAATTTAAAAATTTCCTAGACAGTTGCTTACAGATGAAACCATGAATCATTTTCTTGGTTTTCTATTAGATGTATGCTGTATCATAAATGCTATTATAGTAGAATAAATAAGAACATCTCAATAGAAATTAAGATAAATCTTAGTTCTGTCTTAACAGTCTACAGAATACAATAAACTTCTGGTGTGTGACTTGTTCTTTTCTTCATCTCCCAAGGACCCCAGTTGCCTACAATCTACCTTTGCTAATCTCAAGCTCAGATGAAACCTAAGTATTTACATTAGTCATCAATTCTTTAACAATTTACACATATGGCTTCCTATACAGATATCTCTCTTTATTAAACCCCAAGTGCATTTTTCCTTATATACAACCAAATTCCATTAACTCTAGAAGTGAACATCTGACTTACATAGTTTCGTTTTTAATTTTTTAGCTCATTATTCACAAGCCCTGCATCCCTATCACTCTTAACCCCTTCCTGACTTTAACTCCTCTGTGTCTTCTTTTCCCTGTTCCAAATTCATGACCTTTTCCTTAATTATTATCATTACACACACACACACACACACACACACACACACACACACACACACACACACACACACCTTTAAGTAGGAATTTTATCACTTAGAGATAACTTGCTTAATAAAGTATTAACATATGGTAACTTAAAATTTTGAAACGTAGGACAACAGGCTAGAGGGTGGAATCTAATTCCATAATACTTTTATAGATGAAGGAATAAAGTGGAATACAGCCCCATAAGGAGAGAGTGTCTGGAATATGGGCAATATAAGCCTCTTTCCTGAATACCAGTCTTGGGGAAGAAATAATGCTCTTAGAAGTCCATAATTAACATAAAGAAGACACCAGGGACAAGAATAGCATCCTTGGCCATTTTTCCCTAGTTCTAGTGTTTTGGAGTTTTAAGTGATTAATACTCAGAAGCCTCAGACGCTGATGGGTTTTTACAGCTTGAAATGGTAGAGTGGCATACTGTTAATGCTCCCGTGAGTTTCAGAATATTGGAGATGAATGGGCCTTAGAGAACGGTTTCTACCTCAATCTTTCATTGTGCAGATGAGGATATTGATGTTCAGGGAAATCTTTATAAAATGCAAATCAGATCATATCATTACTATGTTTAATATCCTTTAGTGGCAGGATTTCTGCCTCCAGCTATCACAAAGTAGCTTATAGTATATGAATACAAGAAAAACAACTCTAAATGCAGAAAGGAACTGTTGTCTAAATGCATTGGAGAATGATTTAGGCAGCAGCAATTTGACAGAGCACACCAAGATCCAGAGAGAAAGCACATTTCACTGGAGGCTGTTACTCCCCCCCACCCCCCAAAGCAGTTCATGGTAGAGAGCTTGAAAAGGAAATGGTGGCTCAGAGCTGCCATCCATACTGTGGAGCTGAGAGGAAAAAATAGAGTTTGGGTACTTTATAGTTACTTTTCTGTTGCTGTGATAAGACACTTGGACCAAGGCAACTTATAAAGTGAAGGGTTTATTTGTGCTCCTTGGTTAAGAAAGGCTGAGAGTCCATCACGGGAAGGAAGTATGAGAGCAAGAGACGACACAGCAAGCTCTGCAGGGAAGTCAGGATTCTGAGAGCTCACAGCATTTTCCTCATACGTGAAGCAGAAAGAACAAACTGGACATGTTTGCTCCAATAAGTCCCCACATGCTAAACCTCTTCAACAAGGGTCACCAACTTTGGACCAAGAGTTTAAATATCAGAACATATGGGGGACATTTCTCGTTTAAACCACCAGAAGTATCCATAAAGAGAAAGGGACCATTACTTCACCTGAGACTTGTAAGCTGAAACCTGAATATCTAGGAAAGATGCAAACAGAAACCTCTCATGAAAAGTGACATGTAAGTAGGACATATAAGTAGACTACCCAAGTATCTTGTTGGGCCAAGTTGATCTATCCTTACTTTATTTTTCTCCAAGAGAAAAAGGCAATCCTCTCTCAGGTAGGACATCAGGACATGATCCTGTCAAATTTTCATATACAATGTCTGATGCCAAATTCAAATGTTTCAGGCATACAGAATCACAGGCCATCAGGTGATCAAAAACCAGAAGATAAAATGGTGGACGTGGACTTGATGGGTAGATGAAACATAGTCACTGATACAGATTTTAAAAATAGATGTCATTAATTTATGTAATAAAGGAGACAATGAGATTTTCACCAGATGATTAAGAAAATGAGTATTTTGGTATTAAAAGTAGGACAATCAAACTTAAAATTTAGCATAGAGTATCAGCAAAACCAACACAAAATCAAGTCAGTTAATACGAAAGTAACACGAAAAGACATATGTAGATATGCTTGGAAAAAAGAAAAAGGACACAAAGATAAAGATACTCATATGATTAGATTTCCCAAAGGGAGGGAGGGAGAGAGAGAGAGAAGGGAAGACAGAGACTAGTAAAATAAGTACCTTGCATACCAGTTGTAAATCAGATTTAGTATGGAGTAACTAATATAGTTTTAAAAGTCAGTTATTGCTGTGGAAGTAATAAGCTTTGTGTTGGTTTTGCTGATACTCTATGCTAAATTTTAAGTGACAGTGACAGAGGAGAGAGAGGAGAGAGCAACAGAGGAAGAGAGAGAGCGAGAGAGGAGACTGATATTGAGATATAAGACATGTTTACATCCATGATACACGCAATGTATCTTCATGCCAGACCCCCCCCCCCAAAAAAAAACCCAAATACTATAAAATTAAGAAACTCTACTGAAAGCTAGTAAAATAAGTACCTTGCATACCAGTTGTAAATCAGATTTAGACTGGAGTAACTAATATTGTTTTAAAAGTCAGTTATTGCTGTGGAAGTAATAAGCTGGACTGTAACACATTAGTCAAGAGAAACAAGGGCAGTTAAAGTTAATAATGACGAGAGGGAGGGCTATGCCATCAGAAAGACATGAGTTCAATGCTTATATATCTTCAACATATCACTTTTTTAAAAAAGAAAACAAGTTCATAATTAGTGAGAGTGATTTTAATGTCACTTTCCTAACTGCCAACATATTAAGGACAAATAAAATCAGTAAGGATGTAAAATTTTATTTAGCCTATTTGATAAGCTTGCTTACTTAGCATTCATAAGGTACTAGATTTAAAATATGTGAAATATAGACTATCTGAAATGTTTATTAAATGTTTATCAAAATTATACCATATAATAACTAGTAAAACAATTCTCATTCTTAAATTACAATAATCCTACAGTATATGAGCTCTGGTTATTGTGGAACAAAGATAGAACTCAAAAACAAATGTAACTAGATACTTGATAGTCATTAAATGTGATATAATAAGCAACGTGTGTTAAAATAATTTATGAATAAAAGAAAAATGAAAATGAAAGTTAACTATATAAAACATGTAAATATAACTAAACCTCTGATTAGAAATACCTATCGCCTTAAATATATGTGTTTGAAAAACAGAAAGCTGAAAAAAATATCAATGACCTAAGCTTCTGGCTTAAATATCATAGACTATAACTGAAATGGCGATTTATGGACATTTCCTTTTACATCTGTCCTCCTTGATCCAAATAGCCAGAGGTTATTTGGGCACCAGGAGGAAGAGGGGATCTTCTATACAAGAAGTATAGTACTATATTTTAAGGAAATAAAGTGGAAACCAAGATGAGAAGGGTCAGAAAGCAGGGTAAAAGAAGGGACAAGGGGAGGCGCTATGAACACCAATGGCCTTTTGATAAGCCATATGGAAATGTACTATTATATGCATACATGAGAGTGATTTAAACCATGTCACCATACAGTGGGGGAAACAATGTCCCAACAGGACATCTTATGCTACGAAGTAAAACCTTCACTGTCCAGTGCTCTTGACAAGACTCACGTAGTTTCCAACACTGGTATAACAGGCAAGTCAGATTATAAAAAAGCTATTATAACTCACATTCTGAGTATCAGGTGGGAACAGAAAAGCAGCATTAGCGGATGTTCTGAACATATCAAGGAGATAGGAAATAGAGTTCTAAATAAATAAACTTGGAGAAATAGCCAAACAATTTCTCGAAAGACTACAACTTAAAAACAAACAGAAGTTGGATGTAAAATCTGAAGAATTCTAAATCTTTTCATGATCAAGACCAGGAAGTAAAGCTACTTGCAGAATGGAAATCCGGGCTAAGATAAATTCTCTGTAAAATTTTTTAAATGTTTAAGGTAGAAGTTAAAGTAATCAAGCTCTTTTAAGAAAAAAGAAAAATGAAAGAAAAAAGAATTAGTACTGAACTTTATGTACATATAATAAACTTTATACCCCAACATTATGAAGAGTCAGAGAGCAGTCTTTCCCTTCAATGTAGTCTAAAAACTTATACACAACACTTATTTAAGTATGTATACACATTTTAAAAAATAGCATGTTCCAGAAGGCATGTTGGCAAGAATAAATGGGTGTAGCTTCTGACATTGCTGAGAGAATCTCACAGCGAAACCTTTGATCCTGTAGCTCTTAAAATACATATGCCCCTCTTCTGAAATAATCCCTGAGTCTGAGAAACAGGGTTGTGTGTTCTCTTCTTTTCTTTCCATTCTTTCATACCTTAGTAACATATTTGGCTGCTACTCATGCCTTACCCTACCTATATTACTCTACTCTACTCATGTATTACCAGAGTTATTTATGCTTCCTGGGGCCATCACAGCCTATCCTATTGCCTCTGCTCACTGACAACCATAGCCACCACAATTACAAGGCAACAAACTCCTATCCTTATTTTGCCAGAGTCAAGAAACTATTACATTTTCTCAAAACATCAAGATTAGCCCCAAAGCTTGGAATACCCAAGAATGTGAATGGTAATTCACAGACCATATGAAGCTCAAGAAGAAGAAACAGCAAAATGTGGATGCTGCAGTCCTTCTTAGAAGGGGGAACAGAATACTCACAGGAGGCAGAGGGTGGAAGGGATTTTCGAGGAAGACAGGAGGAGGGGAAGTGGGCAGGATCAGGTGTGAGAAGAGACAGGGATGATATACAGAGGGCCAGGAATTTGAAAAGAAGTGTGTAGCAATGGGGGAAGGGAGGTGGGGAACTAGCGGTAGCCACCAGCAAGTCCCAGAAAAACAAGAGACTCCTAGGACCCAACAGGGATGAGATTAACTCAAATACCCAACAAAGGGGAGGGAAACCTGAAGAGACCATATCCAAATGTTAGGCAAGGCCACCCACTCATCTCCAAACTCTTAACCCAGAATTGCTCCTGTCTAAAGGAAATACTGGGACAAAGAGTGGAGTAGAGACTGAAGGAAAGGTCACCTAGAGACTGCCCCACCTGGTGATCCCTCCCATATACAAACACCAAATCCAGACACTATTGTGGATGCCAAGAAGTGCTTGCTTTATAACTGTCTCCTGAGAGGCTCAGCCAGAGCTTGACAAATACAGAGGTGAATGCTTGCAGCCAACCATTGTACTTGGTACAGGTCCCCAATAGAGGAGTTAGAGAGAAGGCTGAAGGAGCTGAAGGGGTTTACAACCCCATAGGAAGAACAAGAATATCAACCAATTAGGACCCCCATCCCCAGAGCTCTCAGGGACTAAACCACAAACCAAACAGTATATGTGGAGCAACCAATGGCTCCAGCTACATTTGTAGCTGAGGATGGCATTGTCTGGCATCAGTAGGAAGAGAAGCCCTTGGTCCTGTGAAGGCTCATTTCCTCAATATAGGGGAATGCCAGGGAAGTGAGGTAGGAGTGGGTAGATGGGAGGGGGAGCACCCTCATAGAAACAGGGGGAGGAGGATTGAAGAGAGGGGTTCTGGAGAGGAAACCAGGAAAGGGGATAGCATTTGAAATGTAAATACATAAAATAGCCAATAAAAAAAAGAACTTCTGTGGACAGCAATTCAGTAGAAATATCATAAAACATGATCACTATTTGAGTAACTTAGGAATTGGCAAATGATACCAATTTGCATTCCGGGCAAAATCCACTAAAAGAGGAAATTATGTTCCTTGATACAATAAAACAATTGAAAAATCAAGAAAATTAACAAATTTTCATAGAGAGGGAAATGTGAATATTACAGACCAGTTTATTTCTTAGAGGCTAGAAACCGATCTGTCAACATCCCCATAATTGCGAGTAATACCATGAAATAAAATCCTGAGTGTTCACCAATCATATTTTAGTGCCGAACATTTCATGCGAGCAGCTGTTGATGATGCCAAATATAGTTTTCACAGCACGTGAAATGAACTAATGGTCGATGCTGTATTTTAAATTTCAGAGAGGTTCATTTTGTTGGTACAATTACTTCAAAATTCTGCAGAGATCAGTCAGATGACACAAATAGAGGTCACAAGAAAGCCCTGGATATGATGTCAGAGTCTTACCTGGCATTGTCTTCTGTTGCCAAAAGTAAACACAACTTGTGTTGTGTGTGTGTGTGTGTGTGTGTGTGTGTGTGTGTGTGTGTATCTGTGTATGTATATGTGTGCATTTATAAGTGAATATATGCAAGCAGTTGCTATCTCTTGACATTTTAAGCATGCTGCCTGTGTTTTATTATGACAAAGAATTCCTAAGGATCTTCTAGGTTGGCTTTAAGTCAGCTGGAATACTTTAATAAACTGGCACCAATCACTAAGACAGTGGAGTGCAGAGCCCAGCTGCTCATCAAGTTGCCCTGTTGACAGGCATCGTAAGCTGGATAGATTTAATTTGTTACCCAATATATTCTAATGACTTTCAGGAAATATGAGAGTCACACTCAAATTAGGTGTATCTCCATATTTTTACAACTGATAATATTTCATGAGTGATAGAAATCCACTATTTAGCAATGGGTAGTTAGGAAACATTGCATACCTCTTGGGGAGGGACTACATGTGATGATTTTGTACAAGAAAAAATCCACATCAGTGGATTTCCTATTGTTCATCTAGACTACCATGTCATCGACTGTTACTTTCTAAGAGAAATTGATGGAGATTTTGAAATAAGATGAGAAAGATAGTTTTGAGAATTTTTTTTTTACGTGTGTCCAGGTAGATAACTTTTAAGTTTCCAGTTATTGATTTGGAGCTCACTTTTTAATCTGCATTATCTAATCATATCCTCATGAATGAGATATGTAATATAAGGTTCATTGTTCTGTAGAGGAGAAACCAGCAAAACATCTACTTGAGATCACAAACACATGGAGTAATGGAGCCTGGATTTGAACCCAGGACTCTCTTATTGGATCTGGCATCTGGGATCATTTCATGGCAATGCTAAACTTCCAAGGAGGCATGTCTTGAGAACCATTTAGAGTTACTCAAGAGAAATTAAAAAGACAGTTATATCAAAGCCACATCTCAATTCCTGACAGTATAACAATGCCAGATAATTCCAGGTGTTTGGGATTTGGACAACATTGAATATGATAGTGTAATGCATTAATATGGAATATTTATAGTTCTAAAAGTTCTATCATACTCTTCTGTAATGAAAACATTTGAATCTAATCACTTTCTTTTTTTTTTTTTTTTTTTTTTTTTTTTTTTTTATCATTAGATCTTTTCTTTATTTACATTTCTTTTTTTTTTTTTTCGGCTTTATTTTCTTTTTTTTTTTTTTTTTTTTCCATTTTTTATTAGGTATTTAACTCATTTACATTTCCAATGCTATACCAAAAGTCCCCCATATCCACCCACCCCCACTCCCCTGCCCACCCACTCCCCCTTTTTGGCCCTGGTGTTCCCCTGTACTGGGGCATATAAAGTTTGCAAGTCCAATGGGCCTCTCTTTCCAGTGATGGCCGACTAGGCCATCTTTTGATATATATGCAGCTAGAGTCAAGAGCTCCGGGGTACTGGTTAGCTCATAATGTTGTTCCACCTATAGGGTTGCAGATCCCTTTAGCTCCTTGGCTACTTTCTCTAGCTCCTCCATTGGGAGCCCTATGATCCATCCATTAGCTGACTGTGAGCATCCACTTCTGTGTTTGCTGGGCCCCGGCATAGTCTCACAAGAGACAGCTACATCTGCGTCCTTTCAATAAAATCTTGCTAGTGTATGCAATGGTGTCAGCGTTTGGATGCTGATTATGCGGTGGATCCCTGGATATGGCAGTCTCTACATGGTCCATCCTTTCATCTCAGCTCCAAACTCCGTCTCTGTAACTCCTTCCATGGGTGTTTTGTTCCCAAATCTAAGGAGGGGCATAGTGTCCACACTTCAGTCTTCATTCTTCTTGAGTTTCATGTGTTTAGCAGATTATATCTTATATCTTGGGTATCCTAGGTTTGGGGCTAATATCCACTTATCAGTGAATACATATTGTGTGAGTTTCTTTGTGAATGTGTTACCTCACTCAGGATGATGCCCTCCAGGTCCATCCATTTGGCTAGGAATTTCATAAATTCATTCTTTTTAATAGCTGAGTAGTACTCCATTGTGTAGATGTACCACATTTTCTGTATCCATTCCTCTGTTGAGGGGCATCTAGGTTCTTTCCAGCTTCTGGCTATTATAAATAAGGCTGCTATGAACATAGTGGAGCATGTGTCCTTCTTACCTGTTGGGGCATCTTCTGGATATATGCCCAGGAGAGGTATTGCTGGATCCTCCGGTAGTACTATGTCCAGTTTTCTGAGGAACCGCCAGACTGATTTCCAGAGTGGTTGTACAAGCCTGCACTCCCACCAACAATGGAGGAGTGTTCCTCTTTCTCCACATCCTCGCCAGCATCTGCTGTCACCTGAATTTTTGATCTTAGCCATTCTGACTGGTGTGAGGTGGAATCTCAGGGTTGTTTTGATTTGCATTTCCCTGATGATTAAGGATGTTGAACATTTTTTCAAGTGCTTCTCTGCCATTCGGTATTCCTCAGGTGAGAATTCTTTGTTCAGTTCTGAGCCCCATTTTTTAATGGGGTTATTTGATTTTCTGAAGTCCACCTTCTTGAGTTCTTTATATATGTTGGATATTAGTCCCCTATCTGATTTAGGATAGGTAAAGATCCTTTCCCAATCTGTTGGTGGTCTTTTTGTCTTATTGACGGTGTCTTTTGCCTTGCAGAAACTTTGGAGTTTCATTAGGTCCCATTTGTCAATTCTCGATCTTACAGCACAAGCCATTGCTGTTCTGTTCAGGAATTTTTCCCCTGTGCCCATATCTTCAAGGCTTTTCCCCACTTTCTCCTCTATAAGTTTCAGTGTCTCTGGTTTTATGTGAAGTTCCTTGATCCACTTAGATTTGACCTTAGTACAAGGAGATAAGTATGGATCGATTCGCATTCTTCTACACGATAACAACCAGTTGTGCCAGCACCAATTGTTGAAAATGCTGTCTTTCTTCCACTGGATGGTTTTAGCTCCCTTGTCGAAGATCAAGTGACCATAGGTGTGTGGGTTCATTTCTGGGTCTTCAATTCTATTCCATTGGTCTACTTGTCTGTCTCTATACCAGTACCATGCAGTTTTTATCACAATTGCTCTGTAGTAAAGCTTTAGGTCTGGCATGGTGATTCCGCCAGAAGTTCTTTTATCCTTGAGAAGACTTTTTGCTATCCTAGGTTTTTTGTTATTCCAGACAAATTTGCAAATTGCTCCTTCCAATTCGTTGAAGAATTGAGTTGGAATTTTGATGGGGATTGCATTGAATCTGTAGATTGCTTTTGGCAAGATAGCCATTTTTACAATGTTGATCCTGCCAATCCATGAGCATGGGAGATCTTTCCATCTTCTGAGATCTTCCTTAATTTCTTTCTTCAGAGATTTGAAGTTTTTATCATACAGATCTTTCACTTCCTTAGTTAGAGTCACGCCAAGATATTTTATATTATTTGTGACTATTGAGAAGGGTGTTGTTTCCCTAATTTCTTTCTCAGCCTGTTTATTCTTTGTATAGAGAAAGGCCATTGACTTGTTTGAGTTTATTTTATATCCAGCTACTTCACCGAAGCTGTTTATCAGGTTTAGGAGTTCTCTGGTAGAATTTTTAGGGTCACTTATATATACTATCATATCATCTGCAAAAAGTGATATTTTGACTTCCTCTTTTCCAATTTGTATCCCCTTGATCTCCTTTTGTTGTCGAATTGCTCTGGCTAATACTTCAAGTACTATGTTGAAAAGGTAGGGAGAAAGTGGGCAGCCTTGTCTAGTCCCTGATTTTAGTGGGATTGCTTCCAGCTTCTCTCCATTTACTTTGATGTTGGCTACTGGTTTGCTGTAGATTGCTTTTATCATGTTTAGGTATGGGCCTTGAATTCCTGATCTTTCCAAAACTTTTATCATGAATGGGTGTTGGATCTTGTCAAATGCTTTTTCTGCATCTAACGAGATGATCATGTGGTTTTTGTCTTTGAGTTTGTTTATATAATGGATTACATTGATGGATTTTCGTATATTAAACCATCCCTGCATCCCTGGAATAAAACCTACTTGGTCAGGATGGATGATTGCTTTAATGTGTTCTTGGATTCGGTTAGCGAGAATTTTATTGAGGATTTTTGCATCGATATTCATAAGAGAAATTGGTCTGAAGTTCTCTATCTTTGTTGGGTCTTTCTGTGGTTTAGGTATCAGAGTAATAGTGGCTTCATAAAATGAGTTGGGTAGAGTACCTTCTACTTCTATTTTGTGAAATAGTTTGTGCAGAATTGGAATTAGATCTTCTTTGAAGGTCTGGTAGAACTCTGCACTAAACCCATCTGGTCCTGGGCTTTTTTTGGTTGGGAGACTATTAATAACTGCTTCTATTTCTTTAGGTGATATGGGACTGTTTAGATGGTCAACTTGATCCTGATTCAACTTTGGTACCTGGTATCTGTCCAAAAATTTGTCCATTTCGTCCAGGTTTTCCAGTTTTGTTGAGTATAGCCTTTTGTAGAAGGATCTGATGGTGTTTTGGATTTCTTCAGGATCTGTTGTTATGTCTCCCTTTTCATTTCTGATTTTGTTAATTAGGATTTTGTCCCTGTGCCCTTTAGTGAGTCTAGCTAAGGGTTTATCTATCTTGTTGATTTTCTCAAAGAACCAACTCCTCGTTTGGTTAATTCTTTGAATAGTTCTTCTTGTTTCCACTTGGTTGATTTCACCCCTGAGTTTGATTATTTCCTGCCGTCTACTCCTCTTGGGTGAATTTGCTTCCTTTTTTTCTAGGGCTTTTAGATGTGTTGTCAAGCTGCTAGTATGTGCTGTCTCCCGTTTCTTCTTGGAGGCCCTCAGCGCTATGAGTTTCCCTCTTAGAAATGCTTTCATTGTGTCCCATAGGTTTGGGTACGTTGTGGCTTCATTTTCATTAAACTCTAAAAAGTCTTTAATTTCTTTCTTTATTCCTTCCTTGACCAAGGTATCATTGAGAAGAGTGTTATTCAGTTTCCACGTGAATGTTGGCTTTCCATTATTTATGTTGTTATTGAAGATCAGTCTTAGGCTATGGTGGTCTGATAGGATACATGGGACAATTTCAATATTTTTGTATCTATTGAGGCCTGTTTTGTGACCAATTATATGGTCAATTTTGGAGAAGGTCCCGTGAGGTGCTGAGAAGAAGGTATATCCTTTTGTTTTAGGATAAAATGTTCTGTAGATATCTGTCAGGTCCATTTGTTTCATAACTTCTGTTAGTTTCACTGTGTCCCTGTTTAGTTTCTGTTTCCACGATCTGTCCTTTGAAGAAAGTGGTGTGTTGAAGTCTCCCACTATTATTGTGTGAGGTGCAATGTATGCTTTGAGCTTTACTAAAGTGTCTCTAATGAATGTGGCTGCCCTTGCATTTGGTGCGTAGATATTCAGAATTGAGAGTTCCTCTTGGAGGATTTTACCTTTGATGAGTATGAAGTGTCCCTCCTTGTCTTTTTTGATAACTTTGGGTTGGAAGTCGATTTTATCCGATATTAAAATGGCTACTCCAGCTTGTTTCTTCAGTCCATTTGCTTGGAAAATTGTTTTCCAGCCTTTCACTCTGAGGTAGTGTCTGTCTTTTTCCCTGAGATGGGTTTCCTGTAAGCAGCAGAATGTTGGGTCCTGTGTGTGTAGCCAGTCTGTTAGTCTCTGTCTTTTTATTGGGGAATTGAGTCCATTGATATTAAGAGATATTAAGGAAAAGTAATTGTTGCTCCCTTTTATTTTTGTTGTTAGAGTTGGCATTCTGTTCTTGTGGCTGTCTTCTTTTTGGTTTGTTGAATGATTACTTTCTTGGTTGTTCTAGGGCGTGATTTCCGTCCTTGTATTGCTTCTTTTCTGTTATTATCCTTTGAAGGGCTGGATTCGTGGAAAGATATTGTGTGAACTTGGTTTTGTCGTGGAATACTTTGGTTTCTCCATCTATGGTAATTGAGAGTTTGGCCGGGTATAGTAGCCTGGGCTGGCATTTGTGTTCTCTTAGTGTCTGTATAACATCTGTCCAGGCTCTTCTGGCTTTCATAGTCTCTGGTGAAAAGTCTGGTGTAATTCTGATAGGCCTTCCTTTATATGTTACTTGACCTTTCTCCCTTACTGCTTTTAATATTCTATCTTTATTTAGTGCATTTGTTGTTCTGATTATTATGTGTCGGGAGGAATTTCTTTTCTGGTCCAGTCTATTTGGAGTTCTGTATGCTTCTTGTATGATCATGGGCATCTCTTTTTTTATGTTTGGGAAGTTTTCTTCTATTATTTTGTTGAAGATATTAGCTGGCCCTTTAAGTTGAAAATCTTCATTCTCATCAATTCCTATTATCCGTAGGTTTGGTCTTCTCATTGTGTCCTGGATTACCTGGATGTTTTGAGTTAGGATCCTTTTGCATTTTGTATTTTCTTTGACTGTTGTGTCGATGTTCTCTATGGAATCTTCTGCACCTGAGATTCTCTCTTCCATTTCTTGTATTCTGTTGCTGATGCTCGCATCTATGGTTCCAGATCTCTTTCCTAGGGTTTCTATCTCCAGCGTTGCCTCGCTTTGGGTTTTCTTTATTGTGTCTACTTCCCCTTTTAGTTCTAGTATGGTTTTGTTCATTTCCATCACCTGTTTGGCTGTGTTTTCCTGCTTTTCTTTAAGAGCCTGTAACTCTTTAGCAGTGCTCTCCTGTAAATCTTTAAGTGACTTATGAAAGTCCTTCTTGATGTCCTCTATCATCATCATGAGAAATGTTTTTAAATCTGGGTCTAGATTTTCAGATGTGTTGGGGTGCCCAGGACTAGGTGGGGTGGGAGTGCTGCGTTCTGATGATGGTGAGTGGTCTTGATTTCTGTTAGTAGGATTCTTACGTTTGCCTTTCGCCATCTGGTAATCTCTGAAGCTAGCTGTTTTAGTTGTCACTGTTAAGAGCTTGTTCTTCAGGTGACTCTGTTAGCCTCTATGAGCAGACCTGGAGGGTAGCACTCTCCTTAGTTTCAGTGGGCAGAGTATTCTCTGCAGGCAAGCTCTCTTCTTGCAAGGCAGGTACCCAGATATCTGGTGTTCGAACCAGACTCCTGGCAGAAGTTGTGTTCCACTCACTAGAGGTCTTAGGATCACGTGTGGAATCCTGTGTGGGCCCTTGCGGGTGTTGGGCAAGACTCTGCTGGCAAGGTAGCCCGGGGCTCGAGTCTCGAGTCGAGCGGAAGGGACTTGTGCCCCAGATCAGGCCCGGGTAGCCTGCTTCCCTATGTACAGCAGTCTCGAGTTCCGCGCAATTGGATTGGTGCAGGCACTGTGGTCCACTCACCAGAGGTCTTAGGGTCCCGTGGGGAGTCCCGTGTGGGCCCTTGCGGGTGTCAGGCGACTCAGCTGGCAAGGTAGCCCGGGGCTCGAGTGGAGTGGAAGGGGTTTGTGCCCCAGATCAAGCCCGGGTAGCCTGCTTCCCTATGTACCGCAGTCTCAAGTTTTGCGCGATTGGATTGGGGCAGGCACTGTGGTCCACTCACTAGAGGTCTTAGGGTCCCGTGGGGAGTCCCATGTGGGCCCTTGCGGGTGTTGGGCAAGACTCTGCTGGCAAGGTAGCCCAGGGCTCGAGTTTCGAGTCGAATCTAATCACTTTCATCATTTATTAGACTATGTACATGTATTTGTTTAATGAAAAGAACAATATAACTGCAATCATGTGAGAATAATTTGAAATATCATGACTGTAAACAGGAAAATCTAATCCATACTAAGCAAAAATAAAATTAAAATAGTACATCATTTCGGATCCATTTCTCATTACTGAAAGTCAATGTCACGTCCACAATGTTCCTCAAACATTTGATTGTTAAAACGTTCTTCTGATGTCTAAAACATTAACAGGTGCTATTGCCTTCACATAGCCAGTCAGTGTTAAAGATTCCAATAGTTTCTCAATGTTTTACTTATGCTCTAATTCCCTCTTTAAAACAGTTTTCTGGGTTCTTATTTATTTTCTGGTTTCCTCTAAGTGTACATTTTACATTATCCACACAACCTCACATCCTCTTCCCCCATGTCCCCTTGCCTTCCCTGATGTCTCCTTTCCTTCCTCCGTGTCCCCTTCCCTTCTCCCATGTCCCCTTCCCTTCACCCATGCCCCCTTCTGTCTCTTCGTCACTCTTCCATTCAATTATTCCTATTGACCCTTATACAGTTTCACTTCTAGTTTCATCTTATATACACCCTCATAATTTTATTTATGTATATAAAATCTAAGACCCACAAATGAGAGGATAAATATGATAGCTGAGTCTGGCATAACTTGCTTAATATGACAATTTCAGGTGAATCTATTCCTGGCAAATGACATGTTTTTTTTACAGCTAAAAATATCCCATCACATATTTATCATATTTTGTTTATTTAATTTCTCTCTTGGTGGACACATAATTTGATGTCCATAACTATTGTTATTGTGAGTGGTCCTACAATAACCATCTATATGCAATTATCTCCATGATACATTGTCTTTGATTTTGGCCTAAATAACTAATAGTGGCATACTTGGGCCATATGATAGGTATGTCTTTAATTTTTGAGAAATCTTCTTGTTAACTTTCATATTGGCTGCACCAATTTGTAAGCCCCTTAGCAATTTGTAAGAGAGTCATATGTTCCACACTCTCACCAGCATTTGCTGTTGTTTCTTAACAACTGCCAATCTGGCTGGCATGAGATGAGATCATAGCATAGTTTTGATTAGCATTTTTCTGATGGCTAGTGAGGCTGACTGAATCTTATGTGTTTATGGGCCATCTTTTTTGAAGTATTATTATCCCACTTGTTGATTGGTTTGTTTAGTTTTTGAGTTATATGAATATTATACATAATAATCCTTCGTTATATATAGATAAAAAGGTTTCCTACCATCCTCTGGACAATACATTCAGTTGTTTCCTTGGTTGTACAGACGGCTTTGAAGTTTCACACTGTCTCTTTTAATGATTGCTGATATTATTTCCCAAGTGACCAGAGTCCTATTCAGAAAGTCCTTGCCTGTGCCTATATTTTGACGTTCGCCCCTATACTTTCCTCTGACAATATTTCAGGTCTTACATTAAGATCCTTGATCCATTTGGAGTTCATATTTGTGCAAAGAGAGATACGGATCTAGCTCTTTCTTCTACATATGGAAATCCAGTTTGTCTGACTCCATTTGCTGAAGATACTCTCTTTTCTCTGTTGTGTACTCTTAACATTTTTGTAAATAAAACAGGAAACTGCAACCTCGCGTGACTATATCTGTGTCTTGTACTCCATTGAGGCAGGGTCAGTTTACACCACAACTATGCTGTTTTGGTATTATGGCTCTGTAGTATAATTTGATAACAAACTTATGGGAGTACACCATTATTCGCTTTGTTTAGGGCTGCTTTGTTTATCCTTGGACTTTCTAATTCCATTAAATTAAAATTCTATTGAATTTGAAAGTTCAATGTTCTATTTGTATCCCGTCTGTAGTATAGTCATCTTTAGAATATTAGTTATCCAAACAAAAACACTGGCAGCCTCCTGATTTCCTAATGCTTTCCACAGTTTGTTTACTATTCAACATTTTCATAGTAGAGAACTTTTGCTTCCTTGCTGAAGATTATTCCAAATCATTTTGTTTGTTTGTCTTGGAGACTATTAGGTCTGGGGTTATTTCTCCATTTTCTTCCTCAGTATATTTATTCTTTTATATAGAAAGGCTACTGATTTGCAGTGTTATGTTCATATTGTAGACTGCCACTTTGCTTCAGGTATCCATCAGAACTAAGCTTCCTGGTGGAGTTTTCAGGGTAATTTACAGCCTGAATCCTATCAGATGTAAACGAGGAGGCTTTGCTTTTTCTCACATTGTATCACATATATTTTCTTTTCTGTCTACAGGAGACTTTAAGCATTAAAGTGCCTAAGAATGGAGAGAGTGAACATGTTAGTCTTCTTCTTGATCTTAGCAGAAATATATATATATATATATATATATATATATATATATATTTGTAATTCATACTATTTATTATGTGTAAGTATTTCTCTTCTATCCCCAGTCACTTTGTAATTTTATTATGAAATGATATTCTATTTTTCAAGGGTATCTTTTATCCATCTACTGAAGCGACCACACAATTTCTGTCTTTGACCCCATTAATATATTTTGACCATAATAATATTTATTGATTTGCACATGTTGAGCTAATCCAGCATATCTGCAATGAAATGAATTTGTTCATGGCGAATGATCTTTTCAGTGTGTTCTTAGAATCAGTTTACAGATATTTTATGTGAATTTTTGTATCTATGCTTAATATGGACATTAGTCTGAAACAGTGTGATTTATCTTCATCTAACTTTGGTGTAAGTATAACATGGTCTTTGTCAAAATAGTTGATAGTGATCCTTCCTTTTATACTTTGTGGGATAGAGTAAATATATCTTCACCTTTCATTAAGATCTAGTTAATGCAAATGCAAAATAAGTAAGCATCAAAAAAAAGGCTTTGCCCATTCTCACTAGGTCTGTGGTATAAAGCGTATATCATTTCTGTACTTGTCTTTTTACATTGCACTTATGTAAAAATATGTAATAACAAATATTTCTCTGTAACCATATGCTTTTATGTGTGGGTCTTAGATGGACCCACAAAGCAGTTGTTTCAAATTAAATTTGATTCTTTGTTTTCTCTTCTCTACGATTTGTGCAGTGCCACTTTAAGACCTGCATCACCATACTTCCATTTTATTCTACGCATCACCATATATCCCTTGTAGTTCACAGATTCCTTTATTTATCTTGTTTCTTCTGCGTGGACCATGCTCTTTGAAAGCATGAACACTCTTACTTATTTACCTAGCCTGAAATTAAGCAGCAGGGTGCTTGTGCTATGGGACATTAGCCATTGTACATCATTGTATGTTGTGCACACAGCATTGTGAGAACAGGTGCTCTGTCACGTTAGCTCTGAGTTATCCTTGGCATCTTTAAAATATTTTGATGTTGTTAACTTGATACATTTGGAACATATCAAACTTCAAGCTGCTTCCTTAAAATCTATTTGGAACAGGAGTTCCTATAAATAAATATGTAAATTATAGCTATCTTAATGTTCACAGTCAACCACACTTAAAAACTTATCCTAAAAATAATGACTTTTGTACCAATATTTTGATGCATTTAAAACAGGTTTGAATGAACATTTTTTTCTGTATTTTATTTTCTTGAAGAGTACAAGAGAGGGAAATAGAGAACCCATGACCAAAGTGCTTTGTTTCTCAAACAATATAACAAGTATTTAGAGGGGAAAAAATCCAAACCAACTAAAATAAACTGGACCCTTTGTGCAATTTTCAATGAAAACATTCTTTGAATTAAAAATAGCTGATATATTTTATAATTTTCTATCTCCCTTTCTATTGTCTACTCAAGGGATAACAAAACTAATAGAAGAGAATAAAGAGTCAATATAATTCTGTCTCCTTGGTCACTTACAGAAATGTTCTGGAATTAAGTGGAAAAGAAGCTTGGTAGTGAAATCCATCTATTTAAAAAATGTTTATTTAAAAACATCTTTATAACTTAATGTGTTCCTGAGATAACTATTATTTTGTAAAGGAAAGGGATACTGAGATCGTGAATCTACAAGGTTGAAAAGCCTATAAAGTGGACATGTATTTATAAAGACAAGTTCTGTGTGCTTTTTATACCTACCCTGCAATATTGCAGGTGTAAAATTGTGAGCTAACCAATGCAAGCCAGATTGGCCCATGGCTATTAAATATTTAGGTTCTCAGAAACTGTACTAACACTGACTATCCAAAGTGCAGCCCACACATAACTCTGTTTCTTTCTGTTCCTTGTTTCAGAGCAGTAATCTGGTCCATAAGCAAGTGGTAGGCTGCCAGAGCTCAGTGTGTGATACGGGATGTTTTAAACACTATAACTTACACAAGGTTCCCCAGGGAATTACGGTAGAGATGAATGAATCCGAACTGACATAAAGACAGAAACGATATTTTATATAATTTTGTCAGTGAACCATGTGGCTGCCATCATAATTTATGGCTTTAGCTCTTTTGCCCTTAGCAAAAATAACTATATTCAATGTTAGCAATTATCTGGCATTAAGCAGTATTTTGAGTAGAAATGTTTTTAATTAAAATTAACTAAGAACAGAGTTTCAGAGTTACTGGTCTCAAGATGAATGACAGATATTGCAATGACTTAAAATATCTCATACTCCCAATATCTGAGTGAGTTTAAGATACTTCATAACAGGAACATTTGGCATAAAATTAATGATTTGAAATTTGAAAATCTATTAATCGATGATTAATACAAAAAATGACTGTGAATTGTGGTAAATTTTAATAATACCCATGATGATGTTATAAAGGGATAAAATAATACCCAGAAGAAAATATCAGACAAGCAACTTAATACATTTAATTACACTAACATTCTCACTACGGGAATTCTTCCAGGTTTTAGGCAAACAAACTGAGAAAAGAAGCAAAGCCCTTGGATGTTGGTCCTCGACTGAAAACACAATATTAAGTCATTTCAACATTTGATAATATAAAAAAAATCATAAAAGCATCATGAACCTGAAAAATCACATCACATGATAAAAGGGTAAATCTCTAGATAGCACAAACTGTTTTGCTTCTGAATAAGTCAATGTATTTACTGCTACTACTTTTATAAACAATATCCATGACTTTAAATACCTTAAAACTCCCTTTTATCTCAAATTCTCAAGGTTTTCCAGTGCCAAATAGTCATCCCCGATAGCATACATTTAAGTAACATTATACAGACAGAACAGGTTATGTTACATTTGGGAATATATATATGTATATTCATATACATAAAGGCATCTAATAACAGTGAGTGAAAAAAAGAGGGCATGAATTCAAAGTAGAGTGTGGATATCTGGTAGGTTTAGGGGGAGAGGAAAAAGAAGGAAGAAATATCATAAGTATATCATAATCTCAGAAGTTAAAAAAAAAACAAAGCTTTCACTTCTAAAAAAATCATCAT
The DNA here is from genome assembly GCF_000001635.26 of Mus musculus. Classification (NCBI taxonomy): domain Eukaryota; kingdom Metazoa; phylum Chordata; class Mammalia; order Rodentia; family Muridae; genus Mus; species Mus musculus. The sequence continues at coordinate 32,587,383 of NC_000074.6, forward strand.
AGGAGAATAAAACAATGAGCAAAAAGAACCCCCCACCCCAAAACACTTACCACTCCACCCATACTGTACCATTAGTTTATCTAGGATGCATTGAAAGCCAAACTACAGCTGAGTTGTGATATCTCGTGTAGGCTGACACACCCAGGAGCTTCAAAACACAGCATCTGTGCTGCCCTCACCCTTGATGTTAGCAACAGGCAGCCCCAAAGAATTGTCCAGAAGTTTTCTTCATTGGGGAGTTTAAATATCCTTAGTGTGAATTCATGAAACTGCCAAGCATTTTAAAGAATAAAACTTATGCAAACAAAGACAGGACATGGCATACTAGTGCAGACAATGATGCTCTTTATATGTTATGGGTGCATTACTTATAGCCAAAAGGACCAGTCACGAGTTCTCTATAGAAATATATCAGTGCATGAGTGAACTCCCTAGGGAACAGGTCCCTTTGAATCAAGCACCTGCTTCAGGTAGAAAAAGCATCCAGTTGGTGTTAGTTTCCTGTAAGTGTATAAACTCTAGTAGGTCTGGCACACCCCATTTGCAGTTACACGAACAAGAATATATGGGCAGTACAAAGTAGACTTGATAATATCAAGTGAAACAGGAAAAACATAAAGTTGGGTGGTAGGGAAGGGGTGTGGATGATTTGTAAATATATATATATTTAGTAATAGCATCAGGGTTTGGTGTTGGAGGGGGAACCAAGAAGTGGGGCCAACATTTGGAATGTAAATAAATAAAATTATTTAAAACAGAAATATAGTTAGCACATGGTATGATCAATCAATGCCTTTTCCTTCACACCTATTAGAAAAGAATAATTCAATAAGGGTGGAAGCCTCATGGCAGAAAGCATGGCAGCATGGAGGCAGGCAGGCATGGGGAAGGAGAAGGAGCTGACACATCTACATCTTGATCTGAAGGCAGCAGAAGGAGACTGTGTGCCACAATGGCATAGCTTGAGCATAGGATATCTCAAAGTCCACTTCCAGAGTGACACACTTCCTCCAGCAAGGCCACACCTACTCCATCAGGGTCACACCTCCTAGTAGGGCCACTCCCAATGGTACAAGTATTCAAACACATGTGTATATGGGGCCATTCCTCTCCAAACTACCACACCTATGTTTTCTCCAAATAGACGACTGCTAGAAAAAATGGAATGTCCTTTATCACTTGCCTCTTTTGCATTTTAAGTCATGGGACCATGGCAAGAGTTGACTATCACGTAGGGATGCTTTTCTCATGGAGAAATTAGGATCCATAGGAATGGAATGATGTACTCACATTTGAGCAATATCAAACTGGGGGAGGTGTGACTACAACCCAAGATTCAGCTGCTTAGTCCTCAGTTCTTTGTCCCTAATTTTAAAAATTGGACTACTGAGAGCTAAGTATAAGGATATATATGTACCAAGATATTACAGTGAAGCCTGTCAGTTTAGATGATAACTAGAGCATTAATTTAGAAGGAGCAATAAACAGTGTGAGACATCAACTACTAAACTCTCATACATTTTTCCAAGTCAAGAGATGGTGCAGATTATGGTTTACCTTAATTTCTCATCCCAGACCTAAATCTGAGCCCACCTCTGGAAATCTTCAGACACCTTTCTGTCTCATTATCATAGGCACACAATAAAACATCTTAACCATTCTTCTCAACTCAGCTATGGGCAAAAGCCAGATGAAGGGAGACCTGTGCATTTGCATCTGGAGATGATAATCTGACTGATTCTCTAGATGGCTGTCTGTAGAGTGGAGGAGGGTGTGAAGAAGATCATAGCAGTCAAGGAAGAAAGCATTTGTGTTCTTGGGACAGAGCCACAATCATGAGACGAATCCTGCCAATGAAACTGCTTCCTAGTATCCATTTCTACCACTGGGCATCCCTCTCTGCCTCACCTCATGCATCACTAGCTTGCCTTCACCTCTTCATTATACAAGTCTCCTTGTTCTGTGTCTTATCTTTAAAGTAGAGCTCCTCAAGGTTTGACATAGTCTATTGGCCTAGGTCTTCAGAGACAAAAATCACACTAGTTCAAAATTCCAGATATCTATCTCCATACATCCCTTCTGATATATACACATTTATAAAGACTCAGCATATAAGTAAAATTTTCACCAATATGCTTCAAGAACATAAAAGGAAAATTTGAAAGCCGTGTGTGTGTGTGTGTGTGTGTGTGTGTGTGTGTGTGTGTTTCTCTCTCTCTGTATGTGTGCTGCTGAGATTGAGACCAGAGCCTCATCTCATGTTTCTTAGGCAAGCACTCAACCATTGAGCTACATAACTTCTGACACTCCTTCAACTATCTTCAAACCATCCCAATAACCTCCAACTTTGTCTTGCCTGTCTCTTTATAGATGTGATTGTTTGTTTCTTTTCTTTCTGAGATGTTCCCATGTTGCTGTTGCTTTTTCTTCTTGCCCTCAACGCTCTTGAAGCCAGACACAATAAAGCAGTTCAAGGTGCAATCTGGGCCCCAACTGTTTCCAAAGAGTTTGTCCTTCTCCCCCTTCCATTGATGTCTCCTAACTCTACTGACTAGAAGGAATTAGACAAAGAGCCTTTTTCTGCCCATAGTTTTGGCCCTAGTTGCTTTGCAGTGTGGATACTTTCAATCTGTATCCTTCTATCCTTTTGGTCTTAATTTAAGCACTCTTTCAGATAATTCTTTTTTAAGACATAGTACTGAAATAAGCCAGTCTCCTTCATTTTTATCATGATCTGCTTCTTGAAACTATCACAATCTGTGATTAATTAGGTAATTGATTTTTGGGTTGCATTTGAATAGCACATTTTCTTCTGAAATCCCACAGATGCCACTATGGCTATCTAATCACAGCACAGAGAACAGTGACTGCAGACGATTAACTTGAGGTGATGAGCAAGAGAAGCACCAAAACGTGTTGCTGAGAACAAGTGCTAAGGACATTCCAAAAGAGCATATTGATGATGGGGCATCTCCAGCACATGTGGAATGCAGTGCTGAGCAGAGACATTCTCATGAAAACCTCAACGTGAATTTGCACAGCCATGGCTACTCCCATTCATTTGTATGATCCATAGGTCTGTTTATAGTGTTTACAGAAATTTACCCTCTGTCACTTTCCCTGCCTGTAGATCTATACCAGGAGGAAATAATACACCATTTGAATATTTGAACAAGGATGTTACCCAAACCCAACCAAATCTGACTCAGAGGCATAACATTGAACAAAGGAAACAACTTCGAAGTACTTACCTACGTAAGTGCTAACCAAACAAGTGAGAGTGTGGGATACATTTATTTTCAAGAATATTTAATCTTTAAATGGTGTCCTGGCAATTCTAATGCATTATTGAAGAAGGACTTAGAAGGTCAACCCAATGGTTTGGACAAAGCCTGTACCACATGCCAGCTGGCAGTCACTGAACATTTCTCAGATTCAATCTATTCAGTTCTAAAATGTCTTCACTTGCTATGTTCTAAGGATGCTCTAAGTTCACACAGAGGAAAGAGCACATCTGTCACTAATATGACAAGGTAGCTGTCATAAACAGATCAAGAGGAGAAGGACTCGTTTTACATCATAGTTTCAGATATTTCTGTCAATAATTCTTAGTCCTTCTCATTCTGGGACATGGTGGTGGAACATAGAGGCACATAAAATCTCTTTTCTCTAGGGACAAGAACCAGGGGACAAGAAGCAGGTCTCAAGGACATTCTCTACTTACTTCAGCTGTCTCTTACCTACCCAAGTTCTAGACACCATCCCCTCCAAACAGTACCACTATCTGCAGACCAAACCGCCAACATGTGAGACATTAGCAGAGTCTTTCAGATTTAAGCTGTAGCAGTATAAGTTGAACACCCTTGAGAACTATCAAGTGTCCTTCATGGGTAAGGCAACATTATAGCTTTGTTTCTCTCAAGAACTTACCTTAGAAATCAGAGCATATTTTTATGATTAAGCAAATGCAGAGGTACATTTTTTTAAAAAAAATGGTTTGATAATTGTCATTCAAAAATAGAATAACATCCCGATTTAAAATAAGTCATTATTATGTATGCCACACATAAAGGCTAAAAAGCAGAGCTTTCACTCAACAAAGCCAAGAGCCAAACATTATTTCAGGAGAGACCACTTATAGCAGAAGTTTGGGTCACAACCCAACCATTGGTTTATTATATCTACTGGGCTGAGCAGTTTTCTCTGGGATGAGGAACAACCTTGTCTACAGCCAAAGAGAACCCACAGGAATTTTAAAAGTTGACTTTGTCTTTTCTGCATGAGGACTTGAGTTCAAGTCCCAGAACCTACCTGAAAGTAGCTGAGTGAAGTGGAATACACTTGAAATTCCAGAGATGGGGAGCCATCAGCCCAAATCATGTGAGCTCCAGGCTAGTGATACACCTGTTTTGTCTTGTTTACTAACTTTTTTTTAATAGTAGTCAGGAAGAGGGAGACTTTGCATGTACTCGAGAAGTGCTCTGTCACAGAACTATGTCTTCAAACATAGTTATTCACTGCTGCTATCAGCTCACAGAGTCATACCACATACAGCTGAAAGCCCCTTGTACCAGTAACTACTGTAATACCAGTGTCCCAGCCATATATGAAAGAGCTGAACATTTCCAAAGAGTGCTGACCAGTAACAACTCAAGACAATCAAATATGAGTGCAGACAGATATGATGTAGATAAGAAAAAAATCTCCTTTGATCCTATTTTATGTGTATCACCCAAACTTAGGGATTTGTGTGATTTAACAATGCACAGATTTACATTTTACATTTTACATTTTTCTGCCTCTACACTCAGGGAGGTGTGCTAATAAAGAGAGAGAGGAGAGAGTGAAAGAGAAAGAAAGAGAGAGAAAAGGAGAGAAAGATCACTGAGACTCAACAAGTTACATTTAAAAAATAATTTATTGGTTATTTTATTTCTTTACATTTCAAAGGTTATCTCTTCCCAATTAAACCCCTTATCTCCTTCCCTACCCCCTTGCTTCTATGAGGGTGCTTTCCCACCCAGCCCTCCTGCCTCAGTGACCTTGTCTATGCTGGGTCATTGAGCCTCCACTGGACCAAGGGCCTCCCCTCCCATGGATGTCCAACAATACCGTTCTCTGCTACATATGCAATTAGAGACATGGGTGCCTCCCTGTGTACTCTTAGATTGGTGGTTTAGTCCCTGGGAGCTCAGGGGTATCTGGTTGGTTGATATTCTTGTTCTTCCTATGGGATTGCAAACCCTTTCAGCTCCTTCAGTCCTTCCCCTAACTCCTCTATTGGGATCTCTAAGCTTAGAGATATAACATTGAAATCCACTGATGGCTTAATTAGGTCATTGAAGCTTTTTACAAATTTTCAGAATTCCAATAAGCATGTATAGGATAACACTGATGTACAGATAGGCCATTAGGAAAGGAAAACGTGTGCATTCTAGAATTAGATTCTAATCATTCCCTCCATGTTCATTAATTTAAATTAACAGGCATTCACTGATGATTTCCTATATCTCAAATGCTGTATAAAAAAAAGAAAATAAAATATTTTTCACTTCATTTATTTATTTATTACAGATACAGTAACAAACCACAGTGCCCATTTTTCAAACCATTCACAGTTCAAACTCTCACTACCTGATCAAAATGTATGCACATTTACGAAGTTAATGTGAAACCAAGGTATAATCAACGCAAGCCAGCATGCTGACACATACCTGAACTTACAGTACCTAGGATGTTGAGACAAGTTCAAGAGCAGCCTGAGATTCAGAGTAAGACTATGCCTCCAAAATAATAGTAGTGGTAATTCTGACAGTGAAGGTGATGGTGACGATGATGGTGATGATAAACTTGGAATCTTACTAAATTAGTATTGTTTCATTTCTAAACACGACAATTTACTATAGATTTTTTTTTTATTCCCCTTACATCTAGAATTTCAGAAAACAGGGACATCAGAGATTAAGTTAAATACAGCTACAATTATAAAGGGCCTACTATGCATGGATATTTATTTGTATTTTACCCAGTAAATAATGAAGGTTCTAAGCTATCAAGTAAAATTTCTATGACATTACAGTTAGTAGGACTATGCGTCAAAATATGATTTTCTCTAATTCCCAAGAACCACATGATTTTACTTAGGATTTTCAAAATCCTACAAATGAACACACATGCTTCTAGGGTAGAAGAAAGCTGACATTTGCTTGTGTAGTAAAGACAGTACAATCTGCTTTGCCTAAAGGCTTTCTTTGGCTTTTTGGTTTACTGTTATCAATTCCCAGTTTTTTCCTTGAGGAAATGTCGGAGATAAAAAAGGTTAGGCTCCTCTTCCTGTGGCCTCTCCCATCAGGTGTTGGCAGTCTCTCCTGGACAGTGAGCTGGAGAGCGTCTCAGCACATGAGGCTCCTGAGAAAACATTGCTAGAACTCTCTCTCCGTGGTGAGCAGAGCTTTGCTTTATACCTGGTTTACCTTGCAGTTAGCCCCAAAACACCAAAAATATTTTATACAAAAGCGCACAGAGACCAGTGTTTTGTGTCACCCTTGGGGCCATCAAGTCTTTGCTCTGAATTTTATCCTGAGACTGCCAATTTCCCTTGTTAAGAGCAGCTTATTTTTCCTTATTTTTTTATCTGTAGATTTATTTCAACTTGCCTTTTTAACAGACTAAGACTGTAGGTAATTTTCACTATTTCTATTTTTCCCCTTCTGGCACTGAGCATTGTGTGTGTGTCCATTTGAACCAACAAACTTCACAGAGACAGGTTTTTATTTTTGTGGCAAAAGCAAAAGAGTAGCTTTTTGAAAGCAATTCCTCCACAGAGAATAGACTCTTTCAACAGAGCAGTGGAGTTAAAGCCGTTGCATGCCACACACTAGAAAAAGATGCTGAATGGTTATTTTGTGTTTGTACACTGGGGAGTTTTCTTTCAAGTAAGAAGAGAAGATAATTTTTTCTCAAAAAGTATTTCTTAATACAAAAGTTGAGCTATAAAGTGATAGTATATAGATGAGATAAAGAATATACTTGGAAACATATGCATGCCTTTATGAATATTTTATTAATTATTTGAGAATTTAATACATGTGTTTTGATCATACCACTCTCAGCTTCTCTAACACCCTCATGGCCTCCCTATTCACCTGTCCTTGAATGTTGCTCCTCTTTCTTTTTCCTAATAACCTGTTGAGTCAATTTGGTTTTTCCATACATACCAGGGTTTGGTCCCATCCACTGGAGTGTGGTCAAGATACCAGGAGCCACAACTTTAAGAAACCTCATTCTATTACCCCTAAAAGCATCGGCTGCCCATAGCTTCTTAGTTAGTTGACTCATGGAATCCATGCCTCTCCCAGACACCAGCATGTTAACTAGCTTCATCTTGTGTAGGTCTTGTACAGGCAACCACACCTCCTGTGATTCATAATCATAGCGGTCTTATTATGGCCAGAAGAAAATATATTTTGTTTTTCAGTACTAGGGATTGAACCCAGGGCCTCACATATACAGGAAGCATGCTATTCCTGAAGTTCTATTCCTAGCTCCAGTCCTGGAGCACTTTAAATAAGATTATGGTTTTGTTCTATTACAGCAAAGTGATGCTGAGGAGAGGACTGGGAAAACTAGCTGTAGGCACAGAGCGATGGTGGCTGGGGTGGAAAATTTCAACTGTCAATTTGATGAGCTCTAGACAGACTTCTGGGGGATAGACTTATGGACATTTCCTTTCCAGAACTATCTTGTTTAGGTAAGAAGACAGTACTAAAAGGATAGGATAAGATAACACAGACATACATCACTCCCTTGGATGTCACTGAGATACAATTTGATGAGTAATTTCAATCTCTTGCTGTTTTGATTACCCACCACAAGGGCCTGTCCCTTGAACTGTTAGAGAAAATAAAATCTTCCTTCCTTGTTTTCTCACTATATTTTATCACAACAGCAGAGAACTTACGATATCAGGAGACAGAAACTGCTCTGGTGGGACAAAAACCCCCAGCTCTGAGAATCTCCTTCCTGGAGGACAGGGATTCCTAAAGAGTGGTCTGGTTCCTGCATTCTTATAATAAATTCTCTAAAAGTTACCAACTGCATGAATTTTATTCTTTAAATTCATAAGACAAGAAACCCAAATTTTTCCCAGTTTATTCCCCTCAATCCAAACTCATAAAAATTAGGGAAAGGCCCAAATGTTCTCAAAGATATTCCAATGTAATCAATATAGGGAATTGGCAACAGGAATGGGTCTATATGATAGACCTATGTGGTTTCTGGGCCTTTGGAATCTTTTGTGACTAGAATACAGAAGAGTGTTGACTATAAAAGCCCTGGAATACTGGAAGAAGAGATTAATGTACTATGGTAAGAACTTGAAAAACAAGAATAGTAAAAGAAAGGCAGAGAGTGCCAGTTCACCTCATTGGGTTTCAGTGAATATCAAAAGCTCTATCAGGAACTGGATGAGGGGCAATAGTTTGGTTACATTATACCTGTATCCTTTAATTTAAGTCAAATTTAAAGGTAATGGGCTAATTTTTGTTGACTGAAGTCATTTCAAGGTAATATGGAATTTAAACTGGTGCTGACGAAGGAGCTATGATTGCTAAAGAGGTCAACATCATTAAAAGGGAACCTTCTGAACTCTTCTAAGAGGGTAGGAAAGACACTCTGAGAGAAAGAGTCTACTTCTGTGAAGACTCAAATTTATTGAAGAGAAAATAATCTAAACTAAACGTTTGGCTCAAATACAATTATCTAGAGAAATATTTTGTCAGGGTCAGCTAAAATGAATTCTATAAAAAATTCTATGTCTGTGGTCCAAGAAGGTTAGGTGCATCTAAAAAAAATAGCACACCTTCCAGTATGAGACTGGAGGCAAGAGCTGATACAAATGACATTGAGGAACACAGCCGACTGGCTGGTTCTGTATTGCTCAGTCTGCTTTCTTATAGCACCCAGATCTACCATCCAAGGGGTGGCACCACCTACAAAGGGTTGGATTCTCCCATGTTAATCATTAATTAAAGAAATTCACTACTGATTTGTCCACCAGCTAATCATGTAGAGGTATTTTTTTTAACTAATAATCTCCTTTTCCAGATGACTCTAACTTGTCTCAAGCTGGCATAAAATTACTGAGCACAGAAGTGGCCACTGAGACTTGATTTGTGGCTTCAGCGATTAGTGTTATGTCAGGAAATCTGATTTGAATTTCTAAATGAAGAAGTCACTGGAAAAGCTGTAGCAGATCCTAAGTTTCATTGGATCTAAACTGTCAGAAGGCTCTCTCTCTCTCTCTCTCTCTCTCTCTCTCTCTCTCTCTCTCTCTCTCTCTCACACACACACACACACACACACACACACTTTATTTCCTGTCAGTGGTCATGTAATTGAGTTTAGAAATGAACTGTCATATCTCAAGTTTTCAAGGACAGTAGCCCTAGCCACGAGGTTGGCTATAACCTTTTGAGAAAACTTAAAGACACCCGATGAAACTGTTTTTGACTGCCTGAGCCATAGAAACAGAGAGATAACAATTGCCTCCTACTTAAAGATGACAAGTATTGTGGTACTTAGTAACAAGGTGCTGAATGGCCCATCGGTTAAGGGGTAAAGGGAGATGGAGAGGCATGAGTAGGATCTTAATCAGATTCTTTACTGGCTTAGACTAAGAGGTAGGTAAGATGCAGAAATATTCTGGCTGATGATAGTAAAGAACATGAAAATAATTATAGTTACAAGCAATACCAGATATCCTTTTGCTCGCTACATAGAGGGTTTGTGCCAAGCTTAACAACTTTATTGGCTCATAATAAGAATTAATTATGTAGACTTAAGAAAAACGGAAAAAGCAAGGATCAGATAAATTAGCAGTTTTAAGTCACATCACTAGGTATTAAATGGTAAAGGTGATATTCAAAGTCACTTCTATCTGATCCGAAAGTCCTAACCCATGCCTATACACATGCTATAGATAACTGACTGTGAGGTGCCAACCGATAAAGACATGAGAAATAGGTACCATAGAGTAAAGCACAATGAGGAAGCCAACGTCAGGTGTGGAATTTCTCAAAAGATGGACTGGTGATATGGATCTTTTACCCGAACCCAGGCCCACTTGAGCCCATTGATTGGATAGGATAATGTCTTCACAGAGAACTCTATACCAATATTATCTGTCATGTACAGAGTAGAGGAGCCATGGCTAACTAAGAGAGGTGAGAGGTTCACTGCCCTATGCCTTCAACGTTCATACAAGTAATAGCAGTATATTGTTGCTGAGCAAAGATATGTGCTTGATTGATCAAAGAAAAGAAGTCCTGAGTACTTACTAGATAGCTAACATTTTTCAAGTGTGCACAAAACGTTAATACTTTAATGTCAAACATAGTATTGTAACGTAGTGCATGTTCATAACCTATAAAAAGAATAAAAGAGGCCTTACTCATTTACATAAGACAAATGAGGTCCTAGTTCAGCAATCAACCTGGTTTGCTCCACCTGAGTTCATGGCAGAGCATGCTGAGACTGCCAATTTGTCGACAATGAATAAAAGATGAATATGTTATCTAGAGAGTGGGTGTACAAGAAAGGATACACTCTTCTCTCTAGTCAGGGATTCCTTCTGTGGAAATAGGATTTTCACATCCATCACATATATATTTAAAAAAAATAACTAACCATAATTTTCACATTTTCAGAATATGGGTGTTTATAAAAGTTAGAATAAATCAAATATTTCAAGATTGTTTTGCTATTAACTTATTTTAATCTATTGTTTTTTTTGTGGTGAGAAAGGATGAGTCCTGAGAAATGTTAATGAATTCTTACACATGCATCTCTGTTTTAAGGAGCGAGGATAACATTAAAGAAGGCAAGTATGCCCTGAAAAAGAAGAGAAATGAATGAATATATATTTCACGGACATTCTAGTTGAATATTTGTCCTTGCCCAAGTTCACAATGAAATTTAATCGTTCTCATGTTGGTACTGGAAGGTGGGACTTAAGATATTGAGGTTATTATGGTTATGCATTCACACGCAAGTACTGTAATCTTATAAAGCTGTTTGCCCTCTCGTAGGAATATTTTGCATTTCTCTTTCTGCTTCCCCACCCTGCGCCCCTTGCCTTCCTACCAGGTGATGCCTCCTGCCATATGATGACTCAATAAAAGGTTTACACCAGAATCCATCATTTTAACATTAGATTTCTCAACCAACTCCCAATCCCCACCCCTTGCAGCTGCATATTCTTATTCATTCTTCTGGCCATCTGGGCTTCTCCCTCCCATACCTCATCCTGCCCCCTTTCCCTCCTATCCCTCTCAGGTCCCTCCCTTCTTCTGCCCCACCCCATGGTTATTTTATTCCCCTTTTTAAATGGGATTGAAGCATTTTCACTTGGGCTTTCCTTCTTTTAAACCTCTTATGGTCAATGAGTTGTATCATGGGTGAAAGTCCCAGAGACATGGATGTGAGGATCTCAGGACACAATAGAGATGATCTAATCCAAATGCTCAACACTGGGGAGATGGAACCTAGAGAGACCTTCCAGTAGACAGACAGGGCCCCCAGTAGAGAGATGGAGCCACCCACCCATCTTCAAAGTCTTTGACCCAGAATTGTTCCTTTCTAAAGGAAGCGCAGGAATAAAAATGGAAAGGCCATCCTGTGATTGGCCCAATTTGTGATCCAACCTATGTATAGGCACCAAACCTCGACACAATTACTAATGCCACTTTGTGCTTGTAGACAGGAACAGAGCATGATTGTCCTCTGAGAGGCTCTACCAGCAGCTGACTGAGACAGATGCAGATACTTCCAGCCAAGCATTGGACTGAGGTCAGGAACCCCTATGGACAAATTAGGGGAAGGATTGAAGGAGATGAAGGAGGTAGCAACCCCATAGGAAGAATAACAGTATCTACTAACTCAGACCCATCAGAGCTCCTGAGACTAAGCCACCAACCAAAGAGCATACATGGGCTGGCGCATGGCCCCAGGCACATATGTATCAAAGGAATGCCCTGTCTGGCCTCAGTGGAAAAGGATATACTTAACCTTACAGAGTCTTGATGCCCCAGAAAAGGGGAGGCTTGGGGGGGGTGACATGAGGCAGATAGGTGTATGAGGGGTAGGTGGGGTAAGTAGGGGTTGTGGGGAAGAGCACCCTTTCAGAAGCAAAGAGAAGGGGAGGAGGAGGTAGGGAACTCTAGGAGAGGAGACCAGGAAGGAGGGCAACATTTGGAATGTAAATAAATAAAATAATTTAATACAAGATGTATGTTAATTCATTTCTGCTCGTTTTGTTACCCAGTCTTGGTTACTCTATTATTAAACACCATGGAAAAGAAGGTAGATCATAAGACCTAAAGGACCAGATTGTCTGATGGCTTTCAGGATCCCAATGGTTTTTATACACATTCTTCTCAAGACAGTCCTAGTCATTCATAGATTCAAGACTGAAAAGTCAGGGAAACTAGAAATTGATGAAAAGGAAGTTTCATCCAATGATTCAATGAAAATGTCAGAAATTTAAAAGCAAGAGTAATAATGAGGGTCATGGAACCCAGAGTCTCTCACTCTCTAAGACTATATTGTTTCAATACTACTTTTAAAGACAAATCTCTTTCACTTCCATGAAGCCCACACCAGCAACCATCCCCAAGTCCACACCACTTTACTATCGTCTGTCATGGCCAATCTTTAATTCTTAGTTGCTGTATCTCTTGGAAGACAATCCTGACTCTGGCACAAGGCAGACTTGAACAGATGCCTGGAGTAGTTATTCAGCCTCCGGGTCAGGTACAGACAAGGCTCAAGGGACAAAGGGCATTCCTGTGGCCTTTAATGCTGTCTACTTTATTGAACACTTTACAAAAATCAAGAAAATGATTCCATACTTTGGGCACACGGGTAGAATTTCTTTTTTAAGAAAAATCATAAAATTTGGCAGGTTTACTAGTCTGCTATTTTGAAATTGGGGTTTTTATTGTTTTAAAGGTGAGATTATTTATAAATTACAAATAAATTCTTATATATTAAGAGTTAGCATATATGTAGGTATAACAACTTGGTTAATGCATTTTCTAGGTACAGTGGCTATGTAACACATTACTCAATAATTTAGTGCTACAATGCAAGGAGACCTTGTGGGTTGAGAATTGAGAATTGTAGGCACTGTCTTTTCCTGATGTCTGGACCCTCAAGAGGAAGGCTCTATGCTCATGACTACGTTGGTTGCATACATAGCAAGCCTCTTTTACTCATACATCTAGAAATGGCAGTAACAGCTAGATCTATGATTGATATTTTAGGGACTCTCCTTGTGAACTTTCTATATAAGATGGTCTATATCTTTTCACACCATCGTGGCTAGGTGCCAAAACCAAACAGTCAATTAAAAATTCAGCTGTCTTTTATATCCTAGGCTACCGGCTAATTTCTACTCAGTTGACTCTAAGTTTGTCCCACATGCAGTGAAAGCAAACCACAATCCCAATTCTCTGTGGATGGGTTTCAACACAGTTTATAAAAAAGTCAAATGGGATGGGATGTCTTGATGTGACCATCTTCAGAAAATGTAATCTGTACTCGACAGCAACATAAAGTAGATATATTATAAAAATACCTCCATGAAAATACACAGAGAAACATATTTCTGGATTCTGTCCCAACAACCAGAATGCTTGCAGACTAACCTATAGAAGAAATACATTTTTAATTGCTTTCTATTTTTTTTTTGTATTGTCAAATGACTATAGTTACCTTTTCTGGGGTCATGTTTCATCTTTAGCATTTTTTCTCCAGCCATGATCCCCTGGCAAATATTTAACTTTTGAAACATTGAGACAGTGAAGTGTTTACCAAATATTTTTTCGTATTGAGTGGTTGCGTAGCAGCACATGCAGGAACCATTACCGATCACTCTGTAATCTATCAACTCTCACTTTGGGAAAACAGTCTCCATTTGTTTATTTTCCTTACTTTTAAGCCCTACCTCCTCAGAAGGAATCTCTGGCAGGAGAGGAGACTGTATCCTTTCCTGTACACCCTCTCGAGTATTTCAGCAGCACGTGTATTATTTATCTCCTACATATTTCTGGAGGTTACTTTAGTTTGACTCCTTAAGATAATTCCTGGCATGGTGGGAATGGAGGTGGATAGGCATGTCCCTTATACCTTTCATTTTAACACATTTTAACTCATATGTCTTTGAATACAATGCAAGTATCTATAAATAATTGTTCATATCTTCCCTAATTATAGTTGTGTCATGTAAAAAGCCTGAATGTAGTTGGAAGGAAATTCTGTTTGATGGAGTGTGCAAGAAAAAAAGAATTGATAATGACTCTGAGACACACGATGGGTGACACATAAATAGCTTAGGATTGTAACTGGGAAGGAACAAACTTCTGATAAATGAATTATGACAACGTCTAGGAATCAGTAGTGGGAAGAAGAAAGGAGTGTCTCTATGAAGCTCCATTCAGTCATATCCAGCATTTAATTTAGAGAACTCACTTAGTGTCTTGAAAAGATGCAGTTACCCCGGGATCACGGAATTCTGACTAGGCAGGCTTTTTTTCTGCCAGTTCTGTCTTAGGTCATCCATCTCATGCAGCTATGAGGGCTCTCCACACTCTAAAGAGACAGAGATACTATTTAACATGCTTTTTAAAAGCACCTGTTCAAATGGCTTTTTGGCCTTTGATGCGGTTCTCTGTGCTTGCATAAAGGGCAGAATGTGGCAAACAAGTCGATGCCTTTCTTCCACTGCACATTTGGGGACTGGGACCAAAGGTTTCTGCCATGTTGTCCTGTGCTCCGCGTGCTTCTCCATTTCCTTTCATCTGAGAAGCCAACATGGATGGGTGTGACCCTCAAACAAAACAGACGTCTCGGAAATGCTTAGAAGAAAAATGTCTCATATCAGTAATATAAAGGCAGACTTCCCAGTGAAATTCCAGGAACCTGTGTGACAGGCTGGTCAAGTGGATATTGATGCGCCAACAATCACTTTTCACCTGTTTCTATTCCTGGCATAAATATACTACTAAAACCTACAGAAGTCTAGAGGTTCTCCTTTTGCAGTTAGAAATGCCTTTTTGCATTAACAATAGTTAAAAATAAGACTTAACTCTTTATTCATTAATTGTTAGATTTTTACAGAAAGCCAATACCTTTCCTCACCAAGAAATTTTCTGAAACCTTAGAATTTTGAAGAATGGGGGTGGAGGTACTGGTAGTTACATTTTAAATCTCAATATGATTATGATCCCAAATGTCCAAAACTACTGCCAAGGGCCTCCGCATTGATGCTTCTGACCTCTGTTTGCAGGAAGGGCACTTCCTGCCACTGGCTGTTATCTTCAATCTGTTTAGCAAGAAGCAGCATCAGAAGATAAGGGGCTGGGACACTTTCTCTGATTGAAATACAAGGCTTGAGGAGGTAACCTTGCTTGTGAGGGGGAAACAGGGGTGGAGTGGGAACACCAATCTGCTATGATGCAGCCAGAATGGGCTATATTCAGGATGTGGTCCACAAAAGACAATGGCATCTGTTTCTCTTCAATAAAAAACTTCAGCATGCTCTAACGTGCTATATGAACCATGCGATTTATTTGATCTTGGTTGATAAAAAGCCATGCCTTAGAGTTCATGACAGTCTTAATGTGAGCTCTGTAGATTCTTGGATATGTGTTTTATATATGTTATTGTGCAGCTGATATTTTTAAGTATAATGTTATCCTTGAATGCTATATGAAGGGATAATAGTGAGAATGAAAATCCCTTCCTTCACAGTAAAGTGCCTTTAATTCTTAGGCTTCCTTCAGTGGCCTTATAGTGATATTCATTCTATCTGCTGAGTGTTTCCATGTTTGTTTTACCTTGTTTTGTGGGGAATAGCCATCCCATATTATATCAGGACAAGAATTTCTGACTGACTGGATGAATGGCAAGATGAAATGACAATAGTAGTGACTTTGAAATATGCCTTATTTCCAATCTAATTCTTTTAATTATTTTTTGACATCACACATCCTCATTGGCTTCTTGTTGTATTTAGATTTACAAGTCACCTATTTGGTATTCCAAATTTACTCTAAATTCAAGACATCTGAAAAAGCTAAGCTCTGATAAAGAATGTGCATATGCATAAACATGCATGGGATACCTAGTCTGAACTTGTTTTCCTAAACTCACTGAGGTGTTAGGATCAAGATTTAGGAAGAGTCACAGGCCAGTCAGCAAAAAGAGTATGCTTTTTAGTTCATTTCATTGTCTTCATATTCTTTTCCTTTGCATCACTTGCTCTTTGGTAACACCTGAAAAGCAACTGTATTTGTTTCCAGAGTATTAGGTAAAGTTCTGTTGAGCACTTGTATAAAATTGGTTAATTATGCCACGCATGGTGATATACCCCTATAATCCCAGCACTCGAGAGGCAGAAGCAAGCAGATTTCTGAGTCTGAGGCCAGCCTGGTCTACAGAATGAGTTCCAGGACAATCAGGACTACAGAGAAAAATTTCATCTTGGTAAAACCAACAGCCAAACAAACAAACAAACAGAAATGTGGTTAGTTATGATAAACTTTGTTTAGATTCTTGCCATCAACTCAAATCTAAACTTGGAAATCTTGATGATTTTATGCATATAGTCAAGAGTAGGGTAACTTGCTGATCAAGGTAACCTAGTCAGAGGCAAAAGTTCCCACAAGCAGGCAAAAGACTCAGAAACCACCCACCCGAACACACACGCACACGCACGCGCACGCGTACGCGTACAAACACTCATACACGCGCACACACACACAAACACACAGAGTCCCACTGCCAGGAGTCCCACAAAAGAAGAACAAATAGAAGTGGGCTCAAGGATCTGTGCTTTTAATTAACTCTCCAAGAGAATCTAGGTACCTCAAAATAGGAGACCCTTTTGGAGCAGGTGTTCATCAGGAGAGTGAGAACTATGGATCGGGTACAAGTTAGGCAGGACAAAGGGAAATCCCCTGCTGGTCTTGAAGAGTGCCTAAAAGTGAAGGCTGGGTCAGAGGCAGAACTGAAATATATTCATTTCCCATATATAAAAATCTTGGATTTAATTTTATAAGATGGCCTGGGGAATACAGATAACCCTGTGCCTTTCTCTTTCACACGGATAGGCAAGTGGGCAGCACACATATATGATGAAATGGTAACACAAGTTAAAAAGTGCACTCACAAAAGAATGTTTTCTACTTCAGTTACTTACATAGAGTTCACACACCAGTGAGCAAGAGCAGTATTTGTAGAGAGGTGCATTTTGAATGGACAGCCTGGGGTTGGGGGATGACTAAACTTCAGAGTTTGTTTTTTTTTTTTTTTTTCCTATGGAAAATGGGCAAAAGTGTGTTCCAAACAGTGCAAGAATTAAGTTCAATTGACAAAATCACTGGGAAGTTTAAGATGTGTACACATTTCACTATACCCCTGCTTATGTGATAGAACATTCACATCTTTCAGGGGAGTTAGAACAAGTAAGTGTATGAGACAGGGATTCTAACTGCTGGAGAACAAACACATCAGAGCTACTCCTTTTTATGCCAAAGAACCTACTGACTAAGTAGGGATGAGAGTTCAAACAAGGAAACTAACAAAATAGCAGAGAAGGAAGAAAAGGACTGGTCCTTCAGTGGAAGGACACTGAGCTCTACTGCTCCTGGTTCAAAGTCATGGGAGAATTTAATAAAGGACTATCAGTTAATGACAGCATAGCAGAATTAGGAGCAGAATTGGTTGTGCTGAATTAAAAGGAAAAAAAGTATTAAAGGATTTTTCACTTCATAAATAATGAGCAGACTACAGGAAAATCTTGATCTTCCCACAGATAAGGGACTTCCAGTGAATTAGACCCAGACTCCAGCATGACAAAGTAAGTTTCCAGTTTCAGATGCAAAGGCAATGTTTTACCATCAACAAAGCCAAAGGAGAAATGACATCTGAAAACCAACAGAGAGAGTGTTTGCCTTCTGATGGCAGAGAGCCAGGTGTGCTGGCCAAAAGGACAAGGATTCAAAGTCAGTTAAAAGCAGGGAGAGTAATTGCAGACATTCTGTCTCCCTCCACCTCGTGGATAACAAGCCTCCCTGACTTCTTCCCAAACGTGGCTTGAGCAGCAACACTCTTTAAAAAGGAAAGGAAAGGAAAAGAACAGAAAAGAAAAGGAAAGATAAAGAACAGAAAGAGAAAGAAAAGGAAAGAAAGAAAAAAGAAAAGAGAGGAAAATATTCATGCAAATGTAAATGCTGATAGTCTCATAAAACACCAGCATCCAACAGGTTCCTCACTGAATTCAACCACGATCTGCAGTGTCTCCCTCCTCATAAATGACCTGCCATCATTTCAGTTCTAGAAGGTAAATAATGCTAAATCTAGTCGTTGACAAATATTGCCCCAAAAGACAAAGCTGAGATTTTCCACTAGCTTTATACTTATTTTTCCATATTATGAAAGTAAAACCTCAGAGACTTAATTATACAGCTGAGTGGAACTCGCTACGTGGTGATGTAATGTGAACATTCCTCTATTGATGGACTTTTTTCTTTACTGCTATTAACAATGTTGCAAATACACAATGAATTTTCTAAACTATAAATAAAAAGTAAGTCTTTCACATTTTCTCTATTCCTTGCAGCTCTTTCCTCTACATTGTTTCAACAAAGTTGAAATTGTTACTTTTTTGTCACCCTGTCAAAATTAATAGTATCCATAAGAGCCTCTTACTAGCATTATGTTCAGTTGATCCAGGCTAGAGTTATTTGGAACAAGGAACCTCAGTTGAGAAAATGCCCTCAATTAGATTGGCCCTGTGGGCAAGCCCGAAATGCAGTTTTGATTGATGGCTGATACTGGAAAGTCCAGTTTACTGTAGGCAGTGCCACCCTGGGTCAGGTGCTCCTGGGTGCTACAAGAAAGCAGCTTGAGCTAGCCATAGGGCAAGTCAGTAAGCAATACCACCTCCATAGCTTCTCCTCCAGCTCCAACCTCCAGGTTTCTAGGAGTTCCTGTTCTGCCTTCCTGGGTGATGAACATGAAAGATCTTTTCCTTCTAGAGCTACTTTTGGTCTCATAATGTGTCACAGAAATAGAAGCCAGACCTGAGAGCTGGCCTTTCAGTGACCACCACCTTTAAAACTTGCCTTAACGGTAACCATTTTTACTGGAAATGTATTTTGAAAGGCTGGAAGGTACTACACCCCAAATTACAAATATCTCTACAACAATGTTATTGTGAGTGAGAACCTCAGTCACAGAGCAGTATAGACGTTGGCAACACTGGCCTGAACTTTCACTCAGACATTAATGTATGTTCTGATTCGAAATAAGATAAATAACATAAGGAACAAGAAGTATTAATCCTAAACATGTTATCCAGCTGTTCTGAATATTTCTATAAACCATATATTAAATAATACCTGTGGTCTAAGGCTGGCTCTTTGTTTTTTTTTAAGTGGAAGATTTCATTCTAGTAAAAAATATATTTTGTTTGTTTTTTACAATTCCTTTTTAATAACTTGTTGCATATTCATGTGTTGTTCATAATATTTACAGTCACAGATTTGCCTTTTTTTCTTTTAAGAAGACCTCTTTTTTCATTTATAAAGTATTTACATGTTAGAAATATTAATCTTCCACAAAATGAGGATGTATAATACAAATAATCAATTCAATTCTTAGTGTGATTATCTAAAACATAAATAGCTTCAGAAAATTATATGTTTAAATTGTAAAATAAATTCTATGAGGTTGGTAAAATTCAGAAACGTACTGTATGTACATTAATAAAAGAATCTCCTATATTTCACATATTTATGTTTTCTAGGCAAATTAAGATAAACTGAAAAATTTACCTGAAGTTTATTTTTTAATAACTTCTCTATCTAAATTACTGCCAAAATGCCAATTAATGGCTAACATATCATGCAGGAAATAAGGAAAACAGTGCAGAGTTTTATGTTAATTTTATTGTATTCTTAATCCAAGTTAAGTAAGTCGTTCAAGCGAGAAGCTGATTTATGTCGCATTAACTATCTCTGTACATAACCACACGCTTCTGCAAAGGTCTCACACCCGATTTCAAATATAAAGACAGCAAAGGAGTTTCAGCCATTAGGAATTGCTCTAAAGTAGGGTAGCAAGTCTAGAGCCATGTCATGGCCATAAGACCCCAAATAACTGAAAGGGAGAAAAGCAAACACCAAAGAATTGGGAGTTTTGTGTATGATGTGTTTATTATCTCGATTATTCTATAATTGTTCTTTAAATAAAGGGCACTATTTCAAAATTTGTCTATAAGTACTCATGAATCGTCTAAGTATGGGTTTGCCCTTTCTCTTGAGATATTTTATTTTCTTTTTTATTATCATTTTTTAAATTTTTATTAGCTTTATTGTAAAAACCTTACAAACAGAACTATATCATGCAGTTTACACAGCTCAGTGAACTTCTACACAGTTCGAGATGTCATTAGAAATGGAAGCTGTGGAGCTTCATACTGGACTTTATACTTTCAGTATTGAATATTTTTTCTCTTTTTCTTTTATTGGATAGTTTCTTTATTCACGTTTCAAATGTTATCCCCTTCCCAGGTCTCCCCTCTGGGAACCCCCTATCCTATCTCCCTTCCCCAACTCTATGAGGGGGCTCCCCCACCCACCCACCCACCCACTCCTGCCTTCCCTCCCTGGCATTCTTCTACACTGAGGAATTGAACCCCACAGGACCAAGGGCCTCTCTTCCCACTGATGCCCAACAAGGCCATCCTCTGTCACATACACAGCTGGAGCCATGGGTCTTTTTATGTGTATTCTTTGGTTGGTGGTCCAGTCGTTGGGAGCTTTGGGGGAGGATCTGGCCAGTTGACACTGTTGCTCCCCTAATAGGTCTGCAACACCCCTCAGCTCCTTCAGTCCCTTCTCCGACTCCTCCTTATGTATGGAAGCATGTTATATATTAGATACATGAATTATCTACTATATGCTAGATCATAACTATTAGTATTCAGTAGGCAACTATGTAATGTCAATTTTTAGTTAAACTTTATGATTTGAGGGAACCATAGAATTATTTAGGCAGTTGTAAACAATCACACAGAATTCATGTACCTCTTGACCAACAGTTCCAATGGAAACATAAAGATGCAAGAGTGAAATACTCCCCAAGACAGAAATCCACCTAGACACATGTGGACAGTTCCATCAGCACAAATTCTCAGTGACAAATTTATAGTCACAGCCACTTCCTTCCCCCCACCACTCACTACCCCACCTAGCAACCACCATGTTTGCCAATTTCTCTACTTTTGCTATTTCAGAAATGTTCTATAAATAGAATAGTTCATTAAGTAACTTTTGGGGACTGAGCTTTCAACGTCTTCACTCAGCACAATTCTCTCTGTGGAAATCCATTACTACTGGCTGTGTCACATGCTAGTATGCTGTCCCTTTATATTGCTAACTATTGTTCCAAAGCATACACTTAAACATTCATGTTTAAGTGGAGACTATCTGGGCTGCTTTCAGTTTTTAGCTACTGCAAATATTCTTTCTAAGCGTCTCATCATTGGTCAATAGGTTTTAGGTGAACACATTTTCCATGTCTCTGGGATATTGACTAGGGAGACTATTGATGAGTTATTTATGTGGACATAATTGCAAGTTTGGCATTTCTATAAAAATTTCCAAACTATTTTCTAGAGTGGCCATAGCATTTTCAATTCCTATAACAATGCCTGAGTGATGCAGTGTCTCAGAATTTGGCCAGGATTTTGTTTTGTCAACAACTTTTATATTCTAGCCTATAGTAATATATCACTACAATTTAATTTACATTTCTTTAAAAGCTAATAATTTAAAGCATCATTTTAATCAACTTTTTGTTGTTGTTTGGTTTTTTGTTTGTTTGCTACTTTTTTTTTACTATCTATATCCTCTTCTGTAACTATTAAGTTACATTATTTGATTTTATCACACTTTTTACTGAGTATGGGGGGGTGGGTATAAGTCTAGCTGGTTCTCTGTTTCCATCATGGGGTCCTGAGGATCAAACTCTGGTCCTTAGGCTTGGAAACACACACCCTTACCTGCTATGTCATTTTCACAAATCTATCCCATTTCCTTCTATCATTTGTTCATTTTCAAAATATCTTGCTACTGAAAATGTGCTTCCCATACACAGTGAAATTCTATGCATGACTAGAGAATAATTAAATGATGACATTTTGGGAAAAATAGTTGGACTCAAGAAGATTATAATAAGAGAAATAAAACATACTAAAAAAAGAAATATATCAACATACTATCCCATATGCTTAATCTATATATAATATATATGAGTGCATATATTTATGTATATATATATATACATACATACCATATATGTACATACACATATATACGTATCATATAGATTATACGTGTGTGTGTGTGTGTGTGTGTGTGTGTGTGTGTGTGTGTGTGTGTGTGTGTGTATGTACAATGAAAACTATGAAGAATGGGGAGAACTCTTGAGGACCTGGGAGAAACAGGGTTATGAAATATACATGACAGGAAAGCAGAAGACCATCTGGGTGATGGAGGATGACCAGCAAAAGGAGGACAAGTTGATGGGAGAGGACAATGGAGAAGAAAGATGAATAAAGACAAGTGATAATTTCAGATAGGTGTGAAAATGCTACAATAACACCCATGGCTTTGGATGATAATTTGGTTCTTTAAAAGACTTTTATTTCAGCCATTGAGCTTCTAATTGGGTCATTTAGTGACAGTATTGAGTGAGGCATACAGCTTCAGGTAATAGGAGTAGAACACAGTCAAATGCTTTACTTCTATTAGGCCATGTTTCTGAGTCTTTTTGTTTGTTTGTTTGTTTTAAATATAGAACTTTAGGATTCCTTTACATACCCTCTTCTTATCTTAATCTTTTTTCATCAAAAAACAGGTACAGGTTTGTAAGCTTGAAAGGAATAATCGGCAGATGAAGAAATATATCCTACTTATAACAAATTTATTAATGATGCAGGCAAATAAAATCTGCCACAAGAAGGTCCCAGAGTATCCAAAGCATCTTTTTTAGGTTACTACTGCTTATTATTTTTCCTTTTGTGGAGAAAAACCAGACTTCAGGGTATATCAATTTGGTGCAATAACTATTTCTAAAGTAGTTGGGATATTTTTTATTTCATTTCGTATTTGGGGTTTTTGTTTGTTTGTTTGTTTGTTTGTTTGTAGGTGTGTTTTGGTATATTTTTTGCAGTGTAAGTAAAAAAGGTAAAGAAAAAAATGCCCTGGCCTATTCAAGAGAAGACAACTCAGAACTCTGGAAGCCTCAAAAAGCCAATCGGACAGTTGTAAATTCTGTGTAATGCATCACTGCTCTCAGAGAAATGGGTAGCCTGCTTGACGCTCTTTTCTGTCAACAAAGGGAAAAAATGCAAATTGCAAATGTCCAAACTGTCTGGGTTCAGAATGCAGACAGAGAAGATGCACACTGTTATCTTTTCTCTGCTAAACTGTATAACCTTGTATGGCAGCTTGTATGGTAAGAGGCTGTGACTAAGTCCTCCTGTCCCTTCTAAAATAGTATCTGGAAGACACTTCATACTCAGTCCCATGGTGATGTAACTGTAGAGTTAATAGGGCTTCTATACTCAATAGTCTACTCTGGCAGTGAGCACATATTTGCATACACACACATGCACATACAAACATGCACACATGTATACATAAATATATGTAATATGCTGTGCAATCTGTATATATAACATAGATATTTTTGCATATACAACATGTGCACATATCTCCTTCAGTTATCTACACACAAATGACTGGCCTAGTTTTAACAGAATGATTTGGTATTGCTTGTGAAACTTTCTAACATTTAATTCTTATGACTGGAACATATCTCCTTTGTCTAATAATATAAATGCTATAAAAGCTATTTCCATTCCCAGTATAGTTTCAGAACAGCTGGCCTATATTTCCCATCCAACAACTGTTCATATTAGACTCTCATTAAAGATAACCACATATATTTTCCCTCAGGCAAGTTGACATCAAGTCCCTAATTTCTCCAAGATCATATTTTCTAAGAATCAAATCGTTTGAAAAATACACTGAGACTTCTCCACACTCTATGTACCTACTTGTCTTTCCTCTTATATGTCCTTTCTGCTACAAACCATCATCACTACAGGAGTGGTCTTATTCACAGCATCCCTAAATTTGTCTCACAAAGTAGAAACCTAAAGCCCAAATAGTGATATCTGAAAATGAAAATGATCTCAATGGAACCTGGAGAGGTTTGGCAGCTAAGTGCCTGGCTGTTCTTGTTGAAAAACTAGAATTGAGTCACAGTACCCACTTGGTGGCTCACAACCATCTGTGTCTCTAGTACCATAGGATCTGATACCCTCTTCTGGCCACCAGGCATGCCTGTGGTGTGCAAACGTGCAGGTGAAACATTTACATATTTTTAAAAAAGCTTCAGAGGGAAGGGAGGCCCTTGGTCCTGTAGAGGCTCATTGCCCCAGTGTAGGGGGATGCTAGAGGGGTAAGGCAGGAGTCAGTAGGTGGATGGGGGAGCACCCTCTTAGAGGCAAGTGGGAAGGGGGATAGGATGGGGGATGTTGCAGAGAGGAGACAGGGAAGGAGGACAACATTTGAAATGTAAATAGATAAAATAACCAATTGATTAAAACAAGCTTAGACTGATAATTGATTGATGTTTTATATATTCACATTGTCTCCTTTCCTGTCTCATTCTAGAAGGACCAGAAGGCTTTAAAACAGCTTACATTAAGTCTGTTCTTAAGGTTGTCATTCTTAATCTTATCTCTTGAATTGTTAGTCTAGATCACAGGAAACCCATCTGCTCTCACATTCTTTTGGGTGCTTATTTTCAGCCTTTTCTGAAACAGGAAACTGAATAACAGTAATAAAAAGACTCCCATTACTGAGTGGAAAATACTAAAGGGAACTATTTATTGATTACATTTGCTGATCTAAACCCGAGAAGAGTGACATGAATATCCTGAGCAATTACTGTGATGGGAAAATGAGGAAGGCAGTCTCTAGAAGAACATTTGAGCGGACAGGAAGCCAAGCAGAGGGTATGCAGTTCACTTGACCCATGTCATTTCTGCATGGAATCTACATGGGAAAGACGATCACCTGCAGCTGGGATTACTTTCTATCATTCTTAGTCATCCTCGGAAAGTAAGAGTCAAAGCCTGAGGTGAGATCCCTTCAGATCTCAGATTTGTGGTAAAAAGGCATGTATCTAAATACAAATTGATGCTAAGGTTGCCTGCTTCCATTGGATGTCTGTGCCCTATCAGCAGTGCTCCCACAGAACACTCCCAAGGCTTTGCTTTAGAAAAGCCTTAGACTTCAGTGTTAGGCACGAATATACAAAATACATTCAAAGAAAGCCAATGAATTTATGGCTGAGACTGGATTTTCTTCTCTTTTTTACCAAGCTTGACCATCTACCTTGTCATCAACAGTAGCTGAAAATTATTGTTACTGTTTTCTAAAAACCTAAAGTAATTGTCTTTATATCTATTTGACAATCTGTTTACTTTTCTCCAACATTGGTCTTGAATTGACTTTGTAATCACACCAAGAATTAAACATTTTCATATATTTAAAAAGGCTACGTAAAATTACCAAAACAATGAAGCCAAAAGGTAGCTATGCTATAACATTAACACCAATTGTCCCTAGAAAATGGGTTGGAAGTGGTCACTTGCTTTCATTAAATTGTCTATATTGTCCATATTTTAATAAGGAAAATATGTGTTTCCTTTGAGAAAAAAAACATAATCTTCCACACTATTACTTTTGTAGCCACAAAGTAATTAGAAATTAAGCTTGAAAAAGCTGTTTCATTAACTACAGGTGTGGAAAACAGATAGAGAAATAAGTTCGTATGTTCTTTACTGAAGAATATAACATAATATACCCACCTTGTCATCTACCCAGTCCCTTTCTAGTTTTTAGTCTTTTTGCAAGGAAAAGAAATTATTAACAGGACAACTTTATGCATATAGTTTCTTACCTCCAATTAACTGACTATATTTCCTGGCTTATATGAATGATTTGCACTGAGCTATACTATTTGCACAATGTATCCTTTTCCACCTTAATATCAATAAATAACCCAATTTTATTATGTAGTAATCTAAGCAAATTAGTGAATTAAGTAGCAGAGAGGCATAGTGAAAATATTTTTTAATGCAATGTGGGTGCCATAAGGTGCACCCTCCTAATTCTAGCCACTTAAAGGGATGAGGTAAGAACACTGCTTGATCCTAGAATTTTAAAGCCAGCCAAAGAAACCTAAGAAATGAGGGAGAGTGGAAGCAAATAAGGAGGGAGCAGAGGGTCAGAGAGAAAAGAAAAAGGAAAGGTAAAGAAAATATGATTCACCTATTTACTCTAGCATATTCAAATTGCAAAACAAGTGCATAATACTTAATTTTCCAGGGCTTTTATTTTCCTAGTTTCTCTGCTGCTTGAGACAAATATGGATGCTGCTGCTACAGTATGTTTTCTGCATCTTGTACCTACAGATACAGTGTGGATGCTGGTGCTACACTATGTCTTCTGCATCTTGTACCTACAGATACAGTGTGGATGCTGGTGTTACACTATGTCTTCTGCATCTTGTACCTACAGATACAGTGTGGATGCTGGTGTTACACTATGTCTTCTGCATCTTGTACCTATAGATACAGTGTGGATGCTGGTGTTACACTATGTCTTCTGCATCTTGTACCTACAGATACAGTGTGGATGCTGGTGTTACACTATGTCTTCTGCATCTTGTACCTACAGATACAGTGTGGATGCTGGTGTTACACTATGTCTTCTGCATCTTGTACCTACAGATACAGTGTGGATGCTGGTGCTACAATATGTCTTCTGCATCTTGTACCTACATGCACACTGACCTGGTTAAAAACTACTATTGTGACGACAGGGGCAGAACATATGCATGTCATCTACTCACTTATAGTGAATTGTGGACATCTGATTTAGATAGACAAATAGAATTCTAGGCAGTAGTCTATTAACCAAATGTGTCAATACAAAAGCAATCCACACAGAAGCTAAATGTAGGCGGTGATCATTCTCTTGTGGCTCTGCTTTCCTTACCACAACATCCTCTGCATCTAAATATATTTCATAAACAGGATCTGACCACTCTACACGTCAGATTTTTTATTATGTTCTTTAACTATTAATATACTCCACTATTATTTCCATAACTATTCCTTATGAGCTATCAGGAAGAAAAATAAAAACTAATTACCTAAAAGTCATTTGTCTAGAAACAATAATTTCAGAGCATGAAATATTCATTTCTGATTTGACACTTACTTGGACCTTATGAAGGTCACACTGTGCTATGTAACAGTACACCCGCTGGGAGAATTAAATCCAATAGGTGACAAAACATTTTAGAAAACATCACATAACTATTTTGACTTGTTCGTTATTTAACTCGTATTAGATCACTGAAAAACTCTATATCCCCAATCTCCAGAATGTTAAATTGAGAGGAAACTTTGCAAGGTCTCAGTTATTCTGAAATGAAGTCACAAAGCTCCTTGTCTTCCTGAAGTTCCCTTCCCTCTCCTACATTAGCTCATACTATATCCTATTTACTTGTTCACACTATATTTTAAACCCTATTCTTGTCAGTGAGATCACTGACTATCCCAGAAGAAGTAAGAAAAATATGTAAAGTGACATATTCCAAAGTACATGATATAGATTGGATATATTAATCTATGTAGTCTATAAACAATTAACATGAAATAAGTGTTAAGTCAACAAGCACAGAGTGGTAAAGTCAATATGTGGCTTCGTAGGCTCTGGCTGTCAGATGAACTCAGAGATATGCTCTTCATACTCATACACGTGCACTTACATTTCATGGATAACTGCTCAAATACCATTTGGGCAGAAAGTGAAAATGGAGTCAGGGAATGGCCACAATATGTGGAGATGGGAAAAGACAAATGCACCAAGGTTCCTTATGGGATCCATAACTGAAGATAATCCAGCAAGAAAGAGCCCTTTCTGTGGTAAGCTGCCTGGCCATGGGCACCTTCCTTCTGCAGCACTTTGCTTAGCAGTGATGAACTAGTCACAGACTCTGTTAGAGCAATTGAAGAGCTATGCCTACCACACTTTCCCCTCAGAAGACCTTTCATTGTTTCTTTGAGTTAGAGTTTTCATTATATATTATTCCCTCCAGGGTCCAAAGAATATTAAAGCACTGGAGTTTGTTTTACATAAGATTTCAAAATATTATTCACCAATGTCAAACACAATGGCCTTAAAACTTGCAAGAAAGCATTCACAAAGTCTCAAAGGATCAGAAACTGGGACTACAGAGACAACAGGTAAGAGTGAGTACTGTTCTTACAGAGTTCTATTCCCAGCAGCCATCAGACAGCTCACAGCCGGAGACTCCAGTCCCAGGATGATGTCTCTGACTTCCATGGGCACCCCACAAACCTGTACATGTCCATACAAAGATCTACACATGTACATGTAAGTAAAATAGTTTTCAAAAAGTCTTAAGAAGAAAGAGAAACCAAGCAGACCTATATTATTACTCTGTCAAATTTATCTGATATTAAGGCAAAATGGATAGGGACCTGTTCATTTACCACAGAAACATTTTAAAATTTTAAATACATTTTAAATAAAATATAATTATATCACTTTCCCATTTTTCTTTCCTTTCTCCTGCTCCCAGCATGTTCCCCACTCCAAGACCTCCTCTCTTCCCTTACGGTCAAATTAATAGCCTCTTTTAGCCTCTTTTATTTATTGTATTGTTGATATATATATATATATATATATATATGTATATATATATGCAAATATATAAATACAATCTACTGAGTCCAATTTTCATTATATATGTATATATATATACACACACACATATATATATATATATATATATGGTTTTAAGGCTTCTCTCTTTGTATTAGAAAAGAAATCAGAGGATTAATCCTTAGGAAAGACTAATTCTTCCTTTCTAACAGACATTAGTACCCTGTCATACTTTGTCTGGGAATATTACCCCAGGAGATTGCTCCATTTCTGTGTTAGCATGCCTATTGCCACTGTCATTGTTTAGGTCCCATTTATGCAGCCTTATATAAGAAAGGAAGTCTGGTAGCAGACTGGAGGGAATCATATCTGGTAATAGAAACTTAGTCAACAGCATAGGGCTAATAAGATCATGGATATTAGAAGAGACTCTACTACTACTACTTTGCACACTGGCAGAGTTTCTTAACTACATTCTAAATACTATCCTTATACTCTCAGTTAAGTGTAGCAATAATCAAGTCATCAACTTCCCTCCCTCTCCCCGTCCCCCTCTCTATGTCTATGTCTATCTCTATCTCTGTCTCCTCTCTTCTTCTCTCTGTCTTTCTATCTCTCTATTTCTCCTATTTCTCTCTGTCTCTCTGTCTATCTCTCTGTCTATCTGTCCTCTCTGTCTCCTCTCCTCCTCCCTCTCTCTCTCTCTCTCTCTCTCTCTCTCTCTCTCTCTCTCTCTCTCTCTCTCTCTCTCTCTCTCTCATTCTTACAAAAAAAATCACACCTGGACACTAAGGAAAGATAAGGTCACAGTGGATCTGTCTGAAGCCTAGCTCCTATATCCTTAGTTCAGGGAACAACATCATGAAAGGACAAGAAAAGTCTGTAAGAGCCACCAAACTTTTAGTGATTGATTGTTATATACAGAGAATGCCAAACACACCCATCAAGTTCCAGGGGACTAAGCCACCAATGGAAGGTCATACACTGGCTGGTCCAAGGCCCCAGGCACATATGTAGCAAAGAACTGACTACCTTGTCTGACCCCAGTGTGAGAGGACGCACCTAATCCTGTAGAGATTTGATGCCTAGAGAAGGGGGTTTCATCAGGGGAGGGGGGAAAGGGATACACTCTCAGAGGCAAAGGGAAGGGGGTGAAGAACTCTGGGAGGGAGCCTTGGAGGGGGCAACATTTGGGATATAAATAAGTAAAATAATGAATTTAAAAAGAGAAGTGATAACCTAAGAAGGGAGGGTGCAGGCAAATTAAATGCACCTGCATATTTATTCTGAGTGCCAAACAATAGTGCTAAATAATTACAGATTTGAGAAACTCCACAATTCTATTAATTTTACATAGCCAAAGACTGCAAGCATCTGAATTAATTAGCAGCCTTTTATTGTGAAGATTGGGATTCATATAGACCACAGAATTGACAGGAATGCAATGCAATTGGTACAATAAATGGCAACTGTCTTAGTTCCTTACAACCAAGTGAACATTAGGAAGTAAGGATGTTCCACTGTGCCATAACCCTCTCCCCTACTTCCTATTTCATGAAAAAGTGTATATGTGAGATCCTAATAAAAGCTGGGCTATTCTCCTTGCTCTGCAGAAAAACTTCCCCCAGATAAACCTATTTTCTAGATTTGTCAAACATTACATGCATGATCATCAATTGATATTTTTCAATTCTTGGAGCCTGAAATAGAAACTTTAAAACATTTCTTCGTTACATGAATGGATGAAGTAATTAAGTTTCTAAATTGCTCTATGGTTGAGAGACTCTTCTCCTCATTCGCCATCATTCCATTGGCATGAATTATGTGACTGGATACACTAGATAAGTTCAAAATAGATAAGTATGTATGTTCCAGTCAATTGGCTTATATTTCCATCCACATATTTTCAAAGAGAAGATTTTTTATGCTGTCAAGCAAAAACTCTCCTTTGAATTGCTTAAGTCTTTTGTGTAATTGGGCAATTAAGGATGTGTTTACCACAGTAAAATTAATAAACAGGACGCTCTGAGGGTGTTTGAGAGAACTTATAGTGACAATGGTAAAAACACACTGCACATAACCAAAGAGATGTTTGTCCCAAGTGATTAGTTAAATATTTGCTATTTACAACTTTTGCATAACTTTGTGGCTCAGGTTAAATATTAAAGTCTCCCTTGGTAGCTCATTTATAACTGTCTGATAAGAGAGCAAGACATTTAACATTGATCACTCATATGCAGTGGATGCTTTTTATTATCATCAGAGAAACTATGAGGATAATCACTTTCTACAGTTCTTCACTTAAAGAAATAAAGAATCCAAGAGAGTAACAACTGTAAGCTAAGATCTCACGATAGAGATATGCGTTTAACAACCGTTATTCCAATCTCATGCTTGTCACACCTTGTTTGCACTATCCATTATGCTAGAAGATCTAGGGGATGCAATTGTGCCTGATGTCAACTATAGGCTTCACAGGGGTAGAACCATTCTTCTTTGGTTTCCATCAATTACAAAGGGCCTACAAGATGGCACAACAGCTAAATAGTTGACAGCCAGAAAGGTGTTTGATGTGTATTTGATCCCTGAAAGTTTATTTGAAAATGTGGATGCTGTGGTACACATCTGTATTCCCAGGAAGATGACAGGAGCCGAGTATAGCTGCCCCTTGACAGACTCTGCTAGAGTCAAACCAATAAAGATGCAGATGTACACACCCAAACATTGGACTGAGCACATATTGGGAAGTTAGGGCAAGGACTGTAGGAGCAGAAGGAGTTTGCAACCTCATAGGAAGAACAACAGTATCAACTAACCAGACCCCCCCCACCCCCAAAGCTCCCAGGGACTAAACCACCAACCAAAGAGTACTCAGGGAGTATCCATGGCTCCAGCTATATTAGCAGAGGATTGCCTTATCTGGCATCACTGGAAGGGGAGCCCCTTGGTCCTGTGGAGGTTTGATGACCCAGAATAGGGGAACACTAAGCCCCTGAAGCAAGAGTAAGTGGGCAGGTGGGGGAGCACCCTCATAGAGGCAGGAGGAAGGAGGAAGGAGGAGGGGATAGGGGCCTTTTGGAGGGGAAACTGGGAAGAGGAATAACATTTGAAATGTAAATAAATAAAATAACCAATAAAAAAGGAAAATTGTTAAAAACTTAGGGCTAGTACAATGGGCAAGCAAAAGAGAGCTCCTGCCTCAAAAACAATGAGAGAGAGAGAGAGAGAGAGAGAGAGAGAGAGAGAGAGAGAGAGAGAGAGAGCGAGCACGAGAGAGCTGTTCCTGACAAGTGGTTCTTTGACTTCCATATGCAAATTGTAGTACATATACACCTGCATTCACACTGACAGTCATACATGCATGCATGCATGCACATATCCACAAATTAATTAATACATTAAATAATCTTTAACACATCGATGTTCTATAAACACAGTATAAAGTTAACATTTAAGTCTTAAAATGTTTTTTCTCTTCTTTTTATTTTTTTAAATTGAAATATAATTATGTCACTGTCTCCATTCTCTTTTCTTCTTGCATCCCTCATGTGTACCCCCTCTTTGCTTAATTTTGAAATCACAGTCACTTATATCCTCTCTCTCTCTCTCTCTCTCTCTCTCTCTCTCTCTCTCTCACACACACACACACACACACACACACACACACACACACACACACACACACACACCCTGCTTAGTCTGCTTACTGTTGCCTGCTTCATACTGGATAACCAATTAAGGAACTCATTCCTGGGAACAACCATGTCTCCTGTTCACAGCATTCCTTATGTGCCTTCAGTTCTTTATATATGGGTAGGGCTCTATGAGACTTCTTGTTTCCATGTTAGTAAGTCCGATGGTCTATTGGTTGATGTTGTAGTTCTTCAGGTTTGGTTTAGGCTGCTGTATTGTTGATCTCTGCCACTTCTTCTTCCCTTGGTTCTAATTTTAAATAACCTGGGAGCCAGCTGGTCATCTGATAGAAAGCAGCAGAGTTTCTTGAAATGAAGATGACCCACAACCACATCACTACACCCAATGCTGCAGAAATACACATGAAAGGACCAAGCAATTCACACTCCAAATAGACTTCTTTGTTATTCAGCTCGTTCTCCTTCCTCTCTCAGTTCACTGGCCTTCAAAATAAGGGATAAACTAACTGTTAAGCAACTATTGAAACACTTAGCTTCTGCCTAGAACACAAGAGTTCAGTCTCTCCATCTAATCCTGTCTCTGATAGTCCCCTATTATCTTTGCATGCTAGCCACCATACTTTGTTTAACAATCCTCTTACCTTACCGTATTAAAATTGGAATCTGTAACTTGTCATTAGTAGGAGAATACAGTAAAGATGGCTGACTGTCAAATTAATGGTTATATTACATAATTTCACAGTGCCTACCTCCTTTACAGACTGGCAGGGAAAACGAAAGTGGCCACAGGAAGGGTCTACTTACAATGAAGTAGTGTTCTTGACATTAGATAACATCAAATGAAGATTCTTAATGGAACAGTTCCCAAGGAGCTACATTAAGGCCTTTACTACAGGTTTACCTTCACAGCTATGTATGCTGTATCCTTCCATAAATCAAAGGTAATGCATTGCATCATCCCAAAGTTCTAACTGGGCTACCAGGTGTGGTGATTTTCTACAGTGCCTGCCTTCTCAATCTATTCTAAGACTTCTCAACCTTACCTGTGAATATATTTTAATTTTCTATCATCATCACAAGCTATACTAGGTTATATCATCTATAAATTTTAGTTAAATTAATTTTTAAAAACATGCTAAAATTTAGAGAAATAATCTACCTATATACATGATTTAAATATCAATTAGTAATTCCCTAAATGTAATATGAAAGAGACATAAAAAGGATGTTCATTTGGAGTAAAAGACAAGCACTATAATAAATAAAAAACTGGACAAAAACAGTGGAAAATTTAATAAAGTACATGATGCCTGTATCCATGATGATTGTCAGTAATATGACAACAGAAGCTGCAAAACTGATGGTTGACTTGGTATTCATAACTGAAGGACCACAGACAGAGTGGCCTTTGGATATGTCATCCACCATGAAAGACAGAGCATTTCTGAGAACTTCAGAACCAACAAAAGTGAAATATGATCAACTCATATGAGTATCTTTCTGGAAAGCTCAGAGCATGCTAAAAAGGTGGAAATAGCACTTTGTGTTTATAACTAAGGAGAAATTAAATCTTAGCTCAGGCAATTATGAACAGGTTGTTCACTTACATGCAAATCCACAGAGTCACTCAAGCATTTTATGAGAAGCAGGGTAATTTCCTTCTGAGCAAGATTTTCAAATACATTGACAGGGCATCTGGCATAGCTTCCTTTATCAATCACTGTGGTAATAAAAGCCCTATCCATATGTTAAAGCACCTCAAATGGAGCTCTGTCCTCATTGGGAACCATAGTTCCAACTGATAGCATTTATAGCATAACATAAAATATATGAAAATGCATACAAAACAATGTACAAATGAAAGTTTCTGGAGTTGACAGATAACCATAAAATTTTCCAGCAAGCCTAATATATTAGGTACAAATACAATATTCATAGTAGTAGTGTCTATAATCCTAAGCATAGACTCTCTACTATTATGTCTACTATGTGTAGTTATGATGATGCCAGTAATCTAGCTCTAGTATCTATAGCTGTGTGGGTATTATACATATATTATACATATAAACATATATTATATATAAACATATTATATATTTAAAATCAATAACTAAGAGTCCCTGGACCACACCCAAAGGACATATTTGCTCACCTGCATTGGTAGAAATGCAAAACATTCATTCCTTTCATTCATAAAATGAAAATTGTGCCAAAATCACAGGCATGATTCAATTAAACTAGATATCCAGTCAAGGGCACTTTCATCTTCTGCATGTAATGAAAATAGCCATACATATTGATCAAGGACTCCAGTAGGAAATCACACATTAATTGATGGATCAAGGAGCATGGAACCAAACAAAGAGACAGGAAAAGGATGTGTCTTTAAAGGAGATATTTTGTAAGTATGGAAGTTCAAATGAAAGTAATCATTTCACAAACACAGACCACACTATCCTTGTCAAATCCACCATAGTCTGTCACTTCGGATGTATTGAAAAACAAAACCACGCCTCCTTGTAGCAACTAACTTCCTGTGACAATTTCAGCAACATTAGGCTGTTGTCTGGATTCTCTGCTCTGCTCCCAGGAGCGACAGGATGTGTGAGGGCATTCTTGCCTATCTCCTGTGGGTATGCAGAACCATTTCACAAAAGGAAACTGAGCACTGAAGGTCATCGTTGGCTTTCTCTCTCTCTCTCTCTCTCTCTCTCTCTCTCTCTCTCTCTCTCTCTCTTTTATTTTATTTTTTCATGGTGCTGGAGATTAGACTTAGGGGCCCACTCGTGCTGAGAAAGTGCTCTGTCACTGAGCTTCACACAACCCTGGTGCTTTGGGGTTCTGTTTGGTTTTTAATTTCGAGATAGAATCACCATGGCCCGCATGCAGACCTTGACTTTGCAATCACACCTCAGCCTTCCAGCTGGCTAACATTACAGTCATGTGCCATCATCAAACCTCCCTATTGATTTTCAATTCCAGTCTTATTTCTGTCTCCACGAGTGCAGAACTGTGAGTCCCACCTCAATAGCCACCCTTCAGGAACCCAGCATTTACTTCAGGACTTACCTGAGTCCGCACATAGCTTCTTTCTTCTTGGCTGTCTAAATATTTACAGTGTGTGATCATGGGAAACCACAACTGCTCCTTGTCCTAAGCTTTAACACGGTATAAGATGCTTCTGAAACCTATGTTTCTTGTTCTAAATATTAAAATAATTATAGTTTTAAACTCTATTATTACTGGATCAACTTTTGATCATTATGCATAAAACATAAAACCAAATGTCTTTCCCTAAAGACAAAAAAATATCTCAAAGACCAATTATGGCTACAATATAGTGAATGGCATTGTTAGAATATTTAGAGGAAGAGCTTTGGGGGTTACTGACTACTTATTAATGTGAAACCATGAAGAAAGCTAACTTTCCTTTGCTATTAGCCCCCAAGGTTCACAGTACTGTTTTCAAAGTGCCCTGATATTCCAGCCTTGTATTATCCCAAAAACCTGATCAGAAATGAGTAACCTTTTCTGATTCTTCTCTATCTTCATCCTTATCTTAGTGGCTGAGCTTTCAAGTGCAGATAAAACATAGATTCTAGAGAACACTCCTGGGCCTTTCTATGACGTGTCACTGTTTGTCACCAAGTAGAAGAAGAGGAAACAGTTTGATTTCTTATATTTCCTCCAAACAATTCTAAAAACATACAGCTGTCACCAGGAAAATGTCTAAACCATGACAAAGGACTCTTAGCTATTCTAAACCTAGTTTTGAAACAGGGCTGGTATATGGAGGTAATGGCTAGACTTCCCCAGGGCTGAGGTTTCATGAATGTGTCTGATGTAGCTGAAATAAAAAGGTATTTCAGCCCTCATGAGAAAATGGTGTAAGACTGAAGTACAAGGGTTGTGGGAAACAGGCCCTTTTACACAGACAAGTGCATTAGGAAGCTTGTGAATGAATTTCTCATTCATCTAGTTCCTGCTGATGGAAAACAATGCAAATGCAATTAACAGCTTCTTTTCCCCATCTCCACTGAAGCCAAGAACTTCCCAACATGGAAGTGCTCAGAGCTACTGAATGAGCACCTACAGAGGTGATTACTGTGCCACAGCAGATGGACATCAGAGATGTTTCAATCGCGACATGAATCACAGCTGCATTTGCTCAATATCCACACATCCTAATGATCTCCTAGCCAGTGATTAACATTGACTGGGCAATGCTGCCCAGGATACTACTAACACAGGGCCATGGTAACAGAGCAACACTGTCATAAATGTGTCGCTCTTTCTTTCTAAAGACTTTTTGTCAAATTGTCCACAATGAGTGCCAATCCATTTTTCATGCAAAATTATACAAATCACAATATTTATTAGTTAATAAATGTTGAGTTAATAATTTTTAATTTTTCAAAAGGAGAAAATGTATGTAGATTTTTTCTATTTTTTTTTTAGGGGTAAGTTATTGGTTATTTCTTTGTTTTATTCCTAAATAAGAGCCACGCTTGGGATAAAAATTTTAAAATCAGATGGAATAGGATATGCTGTGACTCTAAGGTAGATTCTGGACACCCTTCTTGCCCTCTGGGAAAGATGCCACATGCTGGAGTGACAGACATCCTTTCAGGTGATGAGAATCTTGAAGTTGGGAAGCCCTGAATAAAGACATAGTCACAGGCTCTGCTAGACAGAGGTGTTTCATCTGGAGAGTGGCAGGACACTGGTCTTTGGGATAAATCAGACACAAATTGGGGTTAAGACCAACACTCTCTCCTGTCCCTTCAGCCTCATAAACATGCATACGCTACCATTCTTTGTGGAAGAAAAACAAGAGTTTAGAGTTGGGAACACAGGTAGAAGTTGGAGCAATCTTCAGTGAGTCCTTTTGGGGAGTTACCTTTAAATTATCAACCAGAGAGAACGGCTGTCTTATTTTCAGGATTCCTACCACCACTGTATCAGGTGGGATTCACAGGAGCAGTGAGGCAGGTGTAATTAATTCTGCAGCAATAGGTCTGAGAGCTTCTGCACGCACAGCTGTAAGGCTCAGTGGAACCAAGACTCATAAGCCACCACCACTGGGATGGTGATGAGTTCACCACTCGATCCCGACCATCACTGCTAAGTTATCCAACTCTTAAACTTTACCTTCAGATGATTCTGAATAAAAACATCCTTTAAGCGATGACTTGAACAGTGAAGTGATTGATTTTATTTTGGCTTCATTTTGAAGAACTTTCTCCCTCAATAATTCTTATCCTAATACTCAGAAGCACTTACAAAGTGGTGGAGAATCTGAAGGAAAGAGGCTGGTATGTCTCCACCCCATTATACAAAATGTGTCGATCACTTTTATTTGAAACCAATCTACCTCTTTAACTTCATTTTTATCCATTTCCATCTGAGATTTATCTGAAATACTCATTCTAAACTGCTCTGAAATTTATATGAAGCCTTCTATTTTTATCTGCCTATTTCTGTCCTTTATTGAGCCATCTATGATATCGTGCTCACTCTGTAATTGGGCTCCTTCCCTTCTGATTACTCTAACCTGTGCCTGAGTGTAATTAGACCCCGTTTAAATCTGACTAAATTCTATTTTCACTTTAGTATGGTCTTCTTGGCCCTGAATCCTCATAATCTTGCCTCTACAAAGTCTAATTATTTTCTTTCTTCAAGATACTCCCCCACCACTGAAACCAAGGGGAAGCAATAACTATAACCTAATCCCATGCCTTTTCCTAAAATCTTGTAGAAAAATCTGAAACTTCATTTCTTCTCAACTCCGGGCAAGAGATTCATAGAATTTTAAATTATCGTGCCAACTTTCTTTCTTTTTAAAGCTCTCTTATTTTTGTGGTTTGCATTATGGCTTACAAAAGTTATTCAAACAATGACTTTGATTTACAGGTTTTATTAGGTACAATGAATCCATGTCCAGGAATTCTGAAAGATACTTAGATTTTGTCACTGCCCTGATAGGATTAGACACCATTCTTTAACAATTTAAAAATCCCATTGTTTACAGAATGCTTTAGCTCTTAGATAAATG
The DNA here is from genome assembly GCF_000001635.26 of Mus musculus. Taxonomy (NCBI): domain Eukaryota; kingdom Metazoa; phylum Chordata; class Mammalia; order Rodentia; family Muridae; genus Mus; species Mus musculus. The sequence goes on from NC_000074.6 coordinate 32,625,995, forward strand.
CTGAAATTTGGGGAGTATCGTAAGTGATTGCACTATTTATCTTCTAGATACTAAATTAAGTTCAAAGTTAACATAGAACATAAATGATCTCTGGAAGATATATGCATGGGAGGACTTGAATGTGGACCAATCATTTCTTGCAAAGAAGACCACAAAGTAGCAAACTAATTTTTACCCCAACAAAGGATATTTAGAAAGTTCAAAAGCAGTGTTGGTCTCATGTAATCGATTAAATTCTTTTATGATGTATCTTTAGTGACATTTCTTTTATTAATAATAAAAGGCATGTGTATGTAGAAGCCATCTACTAATTCCCCAATCTCTAAATTCCCTACTGATCTGAATTAAAATTGAACATCTTAGCCATTCTGACTGGTGTAGGGTTGAATTTCGGGGTCATTTTGATTTGCATTTTTCTGATGATTAAGGATGTTGAACATTTCTTTAAGTACTTTTCAGTCATTCAAAATTCCTCTGTGGAGAATTCTCCGTTTAGCTCTGTACCCATTTTTTAATTAGGTTATTTGTGTTTTGGAGTCTAACTTATCTAGTTGTTTATAATAATTTGGATATGAGACCTCTACTTGATGTAGGGTTAGTAAAGATCTTTTCCCAATCTGCAAGATGCTATTTTATCCTATTGTCAGTGTCCTTTACCTTACAGAAGCTTTTCAGTTTCATGAGGTCCCATTTGTCAATTATTGGTCTTACAGCCTGAGCCATTGGTGTTCTGTTCAGAAAATTTCCTCCTGTGCCAATGTGTTTGAGTCTGTTTCTTACTTTCTCTTCTCTTAGATTGAGTGTATCTGGTTTTATGTGAAGGACCTTTGTCCACTTGGACTTGAGCTTTGTACAAGGAGATAAATACAGTTCAATACACATTCTTCTACATGCAGACAACCAGTTAGACCAGCACCATTTGTTGAAGATGCTTTCTTTCGTTTTTTTTTTTTTTTTTTCATTGTATGGCTTTGGTTTCTTTGGCAAAGATCAAGTGTCCATAAGTATATGGGTTTATTTCTAGGTCTTCGGTTTCATGCCACTGATTGTCCTGTCTATCTCTATACCAATACCATGCAGTTGTTATCATTATTGCTCTGTAGTACAGCTTGAGGTCAGAGATGGTGATTCGCCCAGAAGTTCTGTTATTGTTTAGAAGTATTTCTGCTATCTTGGTTTTTTTGGTTTTTTGTTTGTTTGTTTGTTTTTCCATATGAAGTTGAGAGTTACTCTTCTCATGTCTGTGAAGAATTGTGTTGGAGTTTTGATGGGGATTGCATCGAGTCTGTATGTTGCTTTTGGTAAGATAGCCATATTTTCCTATTAATACTACTAATCCACAAGCATGGGAGATGTTCCCATCTTCTGAGGTCTTCTTTGACTTTTTTATTCAGGGACTTGAAGTTTTTGTCATACAGATCTTTCACTTGTTTGGTTAGAGTTACATCAAGATGTGACTATTGTGAAGGGTGTTGTTTCCCTATTTTCTTTCTCAGTTTGTTTACCACTTGTATAAAGGAAGGCTACTGATATGTTTGAGTTAATTTTTTATCCAGCCACTTTGATGAAGTTGTTTTTCAGATGTAGAAGATCTCTGGTAGAATTTTTGGGTCATTTATGCATACTATCATGTCATCCACAAATGGTGATATCTTGACTTTTTCCTTTCCAATTTGTATCCCCTTGATCTCCTTTTGTTGTCTTATTTCTCTAGCTAGAACTTCAAGTACTATATTGAACAGATAGCAAGAGAGTGGGCAACCTAGTGGGATTGCTTCAAGTTTCTCTCCATTTTAATTTGATATTGGCTGTTGGTTTGCTGTATATTGCTTTTATTGTGTTTAGGTATGGGCCTTGAATTCTTGATCTCTCTAAGACTTTTAACATGAAGGGTTGTTACATTTTGTCAAAGGCTTTTTCAGCACCTAATGAGATGACCATGTGATTTTTTTTTCTTTGAGTTTGTTTATATAGTGGATTACGTTGATGGATTTTCATATATTGAACCATTCCTGCATCCCTGGAATGAAGCCTACTTGATTGTGGTGAATGATGGTTTTGAGGTGATTTGGATTCAGTTTATGAGAATTTTATTGAGTACTTTTGCATCAATATTTATAAGTGAAATTGGTTTGAAGTTCTCTTTCTTTGTTGGGTGTTTGTGTGGTTTAGGTGCCAGAGTACCCTTGAATTTAAGACTTAGAATACATTAATTCGTGTTGCTTCTGTTTCTATTTTGTGGACTAGTTTGAGGAGTATTGGTGTTAGCTCTTCTTTGAAAGCCTGGTAGAATTCTGCACTAAAACATCTGGCCCTGTGGTGTTTTCGGTTGGGGGGGAGGGGGTTTAATGCTTGCTTCTACTTCCTTAGGGGATATGGGACGGTTTTCACAGTTTACTTGCTCTTAATTTAACTTTGGTATGTTGTATCAGACTAGAAAATCATCCACTTTATCTATATTTTCCAATTTTGTTGAATATAGGTTTTTGTAATAAGATCTGATTTTTTAAAATTTCCTTAAGTTTCTTCTGTTATGTCTCCCTTTTCTTTTCAGCTTTTGTTAATTTGGATACTGTATTTGAATACTGTATTTGTTTCCTTTAGTTAGTTTTGCTAAGTGTTTATCTATCTTGTTCATTTTCTCAAAGAACCAGCTTCTGGTTTTGTTGATTCTTTGTTTCTAATTGGTTGATTTCTACCCTGAGTTTGATTATTTCTTGTCATCTACTTCTTTTGGGTATGTTTGCTTCATTTTGTTCTAGAGCTTTCAGGTGTTCTGTTAAGTTGCTAGTGTAGGGTCTCTCCAATTTCTTTATGAGGGCACTTAGTGCTATGAATTTTCCTCTTAGCACTGCTTTCATTGTGTCCTGTAAGTTTGGGTATACTGTGCCATCATTTTCATTGATCTAGAAAATCTTTAATTTCTTTCTTTATTTCTTCCCTGACCAAGTTATCATTGAGTAGATATTTGTTCAGTTTCCAAGAGTCTGTGGGCTTTCTCTTGTTTTTTGGTTTGTTGTTTTTGTTGCTGCTGTTGTTGTTGTTGAAGTCTAACCTTAGTCTGTAGTGGTCTGATAGGATGCATGGGATTATTTGAACCTTCTTGTATCTGTTGAGGCTTTTTTTTATGACTGATTACATATGGTCAGTTTTGGATAAGATACCATGAGGTGCTGAGAAGAAGGTATATCCTTTTGTTTTAGGGTAAGGATGTAAAGAAAAAGAAACATTCCTCCATTGCTGGTGAGATTTCAAACTGGAACAACCACCCTGGAAACCAATTGGCTGGTTCCTCAGAAAATTAGAAGTAGCCCTACCTGAAGATCTAGTTACACCACTCCTGGGAATTTACCCAAAAGATGTTCCACCATACCACAAGGTCATGTGCTCTACTATGCTTATAGAAGCCTTGTTTTAATAGCCAGAATCTGAAAACAACACAGATGTTCCTCAACTAAAGAATATATACAGAAAGTATGGTTCATTTACATAATGGAATACTATTCAGCTATTAAAAATGAGGACATCATGAAGTTTCCAGGCAAATAGAAGAAAATATCATCCCAAATATATCCCAAAAGGACATACAGGGTATGCACTCACTGATAAGTGGATATTAGCCAAAAAGTTCAGAATAGTCATGATACAACTCACAGATGGTAGGAAGCTTAGCAAGAAGGAAAGCCCAAGTGTGAATACCTGAAACTCACTTAGAAAGGGAACAAAATAGTCCTGGAAGGCAGAGGGAGGAAGGAAACTGGGTGGTAGGGGGGAGGGGAAATGGAGGTGCAAAATCAGGTATGGGGAGAGATAGGAGGGAAACCCAAAGGGCCAGGAGAATGAATTAAATATGCCTCAGTGGGGATTAGGCAGAGTGGGCAGGGGGAACCTCTAGAAAATCCCAAAGACATTGGATGTGAGAGGCTACCAGGACTCAATGGGAATGACATTAGCTGAAATGCCCAACAGTGGGGAGATGGAACTGGAAGAGACCACCTTCAATAGATAGCAAAGCCCCCCCCCCCAGTTGAGGCAGGAGGCCACCTACCCATCTTCAAAATATTTAATCTAGAATTGTTCCCATCTAAAGGAAGTACAGGGGTAAAAATGGTGCAGAGACTGAAAGAAAGGCCACCCAGTGACCACCCTAACTTGGGATCCGTTCCATGCACACATACCAAATCTTGACACTATTATATAAGCCATATTGTGTGTGGAGATAGAAGCCTGGCATGGCTATCCTCAGGGAGGCTCTACCAGCAACTGACTGAGACAAACACAGATACTTTCTGCCAATCCTTGGATTGAGATGGGGGACCAATATGGAAGAGTTAGAGGAAGGAATGAAGGAGATGAAGAGGATTGCAACACCATAGGAAGAGCAACGGTGTCAACCTACTCCTCAGAGCTCCCAGGGACTAAGCCAAAAACCAAGGACCAAATATGGGTTGGTTCTCATACCTGGGCATATATGTAGCAGAAGACTGCCTTATATGGCCTCAGTGGGAGAGGATGCCCCAGGGAAAAAGGATTCTGGTGGAGATGAAGCAGGGGTGGGTGGCCAGATAGGGGAGCATCCTCTCAGAGGTGAGGGGAGGGGGTAAAGAACTCAAGGAGGAAGAACTGGAAAGTGGGTCAACTTTTGGAATGCAAATAAATAAATTAAAATAAAAGAATAAAGCAAAGTAGTTTCTTAAAACACATCCTGTGTTTTAACATCTTCAAAAATATAAAAATTAAAAAAAATTAAAATTGAACATCTTCTACTTCATTTTGGTTAATATAATTCCTAAGCCAGAATTTAAAAACATAGACATTTTCTATCTCGGCGTGACTCTAACTAAGGAAGTAAAAGATCTGTATGATAAAAACTTCAAGTCTCTGAAGAAAGAAATTAAAGAAGATCTCAGAAGATGGAAAGATCTCCCATGCTCATGGATTGGCAGGATCAACATTGTAAAAATGGCTATCTTGCCAAAAGCAATCTACAGATTCAATGCAATCCCCATCAAAATTCCAACTCAATTCTTCAACGAATTAGAAGGAGCAATTTGCAAATTCATCTGGAATAACAAAAAACCTAGGATAGCAAAAACTCTTCTCAAGGATAAAAGAACCTCTGGTGGAATCACCATGCCTGACCTAAAGCTTTACTACAGGGCAATTGTGATAAAAACTGCATGGTACTGGTATAGAGACAGACAAGTAGACCAATGGAATAGAATTGAAGACCCAGAAATGAACCCACACACCTATGGTCACTTGATCTTCGACAAGGGAGCTAAAACCATCCAGTGGAAGAAAGACAGCATTTTCAACAATTGGTGCTGGCACAACTGGTTGTTATCATGTAGAAGAATGCGAATCGATCCATACTTATCTCCTTGTACTAAGGTCAAATCTAAGTGGATCAAGGAACTTCACATAAAACCAGAGACACTGAAACTTATAGAGGAGAAAGTGGGGAAAAGCCTTGAAGATATGGGTACAGGGGAAAGATTCCTGAACAGAACAGCAATGGCTTGCTCTGTAAGATCGAGAATTGACAAATGGGACCTAATGAAACTCCAAAGTTTCTGCAAGGCAAAAGACACCGTCAATAGGACAAAAAGACCACCAACAGATTGGGAAAGGATCTTTACCTATCCTAAATCAGATAGGGGACTAATATCCAACATATATAAAGAACTCAAGAAGGTGGACTTCAGAAAATCAAATAACCCCATTAAAAAATGGGGCTCAGAACTGAACAAAGAATTCTCACCTGAGGAATACCGAATGGCAGAGAAGCACCTGAAAAAATGCTCAACATCCTTAATCATCAGGGAAATGCAAATCAAAACAACCCTGAGATTCCACCTCACACCAGTCAGAATGGCTAAGATCAAAAATTCAGGTGACAGCAGATGCTGGCGTGGATGTGGAGAAAGAGGAACACTCCTCCATTGTTGGTGGGATTGCAGGCTTGTACAACCACTCTGGAGATCAGTCTGGCGGTTCCTCAGAAAACTGGATATAGTACTACCGGAGGATCCAGCAATACCTCTCCTGGGCATATATCCAGAAGATGCCCCAACTGGTAAGAAGGACACATGCTCCACTATGTTCATAGCAGCCTTATTTATAATAGCCAGAAGCTGGAAGGAACCCAGATGCCCCTCAACAGAGGAATGGATACAGAAGATGTGGTACATCTACACAATGGAGTACTACTCAGCTATTAAAAAGAATGAATTTATGAAATTCCTGGCCAAATGGATGGACCTGGAGGGCATCATCCTGAGTGAGGTAACACATTCACAAAGGAACTCACACAATATGTACTCACTGATAAGTGGATATTAGCCCAAAACCTAAGATACCCAAGATATAAGATACAATTTCCTAAACACATGAAACTCAAGAAAAATGAAGACTGAAGTGTGAACACTATGCCCCTCCTTAGAAGTGGGAGCAAAACACCCTTGGAAGGAGTTACAGAGACAAAGTTTGGAGTTGAGATAAAAGGATGGACCATGTAGACACTACCATATCCGGGGATCCATCCCATAATCAGCTTCCAAATGCTGACACCATTGCATACACTAGCAAGATTATGCTGAAAGGACCCTGATATAGCTGTCTCTTGTCAGAGTATGCCTGGGCCTAGCAAACATAGAAGTGGATGCTCACAGTCGGCTATTGGATGGATCACATGGCCCCCAATGAAGGAGCTAGAGAAAGTACCAAAGAAGCTAAAGGGATCTGCAACCCTATAGGTGGAACAACATTATGAACTAACCAGTACCCCGGAGCTCTTGACTCTAGCTGCATATGCATCAAAAGATGGCCTAGTCGGCCATCACTGGAAAGAGAGGCCCATTGGACACGCAAACTTTATATGCCCCAGTACAGGGGAACGCCAGGGCCATAAAAGGGGAGTGGGTGGGTAGGGGAGAGGGGGTGGGTGGCTATGGGGGACTTTTGGTATAGCATTGCAAATGTAAATGAGCGAAATACCTAATAAAAAATGGAAAAAAAAAAAACATAGACATTTTCCAAAGTAACTAGTGAGGAAAATTTGCAAATTTCTGTATCCAACTTATAATAAATATTCTTCCAACATTATAATATTTGGCAGTATATGAACATTTCATTTCAAATTGAGGAATCTAAATTGGTCTCATTAGTTTGTATTTCCCTCACAATTTATAAGGAGTCATGTGCAAGGGACCATCCTATATCATAAAGCTTTATGGGATGCCAGTATATATGAGTATAAATATGCAAACTAGACAATTTACATACAGAAATAACAAAGATTGAAATGGTGATGGCATCAATCCATCAAAGGATTTTAAAGGAACAAATTGTTATTTTGGAAGAAAAAAATGTAAACAAATTGAAATGCATAAATCACGAAAGTGGCTTGTCAGGCAAAGCCCTTAAACCTATTTCCTGTCACCTTTCCCAAGGTTAATAGGAGAGACACACAGATGCTCCTTAGTATGTTTTCAATTTTGTGACTTTCCACCGTCAGAAAGGCAGCAATCTCACACACCACAGGCAATGCTGCGCTGACTACAAAGAAACAATGCAGGACACAACTCTCCTGGCTCCCAAAGATAAAGAGAAAAGAAGAGCTGAAAGACTAGGATGTTCACACATTGGAGATGAACTCAAATGTCAGCTTAGCCAAACAAGTTAAACCTCCACATCTAAAATTTGACATTCCAAAATTCTTAGACTTAAAAATAATAATCATCATCATCTCAAGGGGACTGTAAGATTGAAAGACTGTTTTTCTAACTTTGAGGGGGAACAGTGCCCTCCTGAAATGAATTATGTAGGCAATTCAATAACTAAAAATGAAACATAAAAACTCACTTATCCTATACTTTAAAAAATCATTTCACTTTATAAATGGGAAACGGAACATTTTAAAAGCCACTTTCCTGTGCATCTGCAGAGCACTGCATTTTATGAAGTACCTCCTCATCTAGAGGCAAGAGCCATGCTATCTCTTCAACTTTTGCTGAAAATGACAACCAGGAACTATCTTAAGAAATTACCCTATGTTCAGACAATAGAAAGACCCTAATCAACTTGTATTTGCAGCCTATTATGAGAGAACTGTCCGGTTTTGCTTTAATATGAGGAAATAAAGAGCCCCAAGGCTTCTAATCAGCCCTTAGTCTCTGCTACTATTTTCTTGCTCAAAATATTCCAATGAAAGCACACAACTTGTACTTCTCTCATTTTCAAACACTGAAAAAAGTGAAATTATTCCTTACACGGATTTACTATTTTTATTTTACATGTCCACTTGTTTGCATGTGTACTGCATGTGCCCACAAAGGCCAGAAGAGAATGTCAGATCCTGTGGAGCTAGAGTTTCAGTGTATTGGATGTGTGTGCTGCCAGATCAGTAAGTGTTCTTAAAGTTCTATTTTCTGGTTCTGGTCCTACCATTCTCTTGCCACCCAAATGTAAACATGAAACAGTCTTACTGTTCGATCCAATTAACACCACGCTTCAATAGTTCCCAGTGGGAAATGCTTTTACACAACACACACACACACACACACACACACACACACACACACACACACACACACACACACAAATTTATTTGCCTATCAGGATTGAAAAGAAGAATATAAGCTGGTGGTTTCTATGGAAATAAGGAGAATGTGGTTCTGAAGATGAATCACAACAGCCACCGGGTGACTCCAAATGTGCCTGAGACCACATTTAGAAAATTAAAAGCGGTTCACAGGTGGGCTTTGGGGTGATTGTGTGTGTGTGTGTGTGTGTGTGTGTGTGTGTGTGTGTGTGTGTGTGTGTGTGTGTTTTCTGATCAACATGGGAAACAGATAGAAAGTGTGGTTCTACCATGTGAGACGTCAGAATATAAAAGTTTATCACTGTGAATGTCTTCCTCTGATAGGAATATCTTGCTGATGATATTGTTTAGTTGCTACTCAGTTAAACAAGTCTTCCCCCCTAGTTTCATAAAAATCATAACCTCTCTGTACTTTATATGTGTGATGTTTTGACCAGGTGGATCTTCTTGATCTGTAGAACTTCTGAGGAAACTTCCTTTTATCAGCGGTTCTCAGCCTTCCCAATGCTGCAACCCTTTAATACAGTTCCTCACATTGTGAAGTACAGAAAGAGAAGCCACACAAACTGGAATCTTATAAAACTGAACAGTCCTTGGTTACAGGAAAGCATTAGCCTATACTCTGCTTGTCTGGAAGTTAGAAAATCTACAATAGTATATAAAAGAATTTTATATAGAGCAAAGCTTTCTTGACTAGGATGAGATAAACACAATACCGAAAAGAACAAAATAGATATTCTTAGTGTTTTCTTCTCTCTTTAAGATCTCTTTCAGGATTCTCAGAATATTCCTCCAGTTAGGTTGTCTTTCCTTGATATGTCTCAAGCCAACAATGTGCCAGTCCCCAATGGATATACCTATAAAATAACTCCTATATATATATATATAAGCTTATATATATATATATATATATATATATATATATATATATATATATATATATATATAAGGTTCAGCAATCATCAAGAATGAGAAATTGGAAAGATTGTAAGAGCCAGAGGACCAGGAACCCTGCTGTAAGATTGTGTCTCCTACAAATGACAGAAAACTTACATGCATAGTATCATAACAACTAGGGTGCCTACATAACACTTGAATAATGGCAATATCATTAGAATTGCCAACATAAAAGGGGGGGATTTCAGAGGACACCATCTTAAGAGAAAGAATGTCAGGGAACTAAGGACTCCTAACAGAGGGAGAATTAATTTTCTCAGGGATGAGCCCCCAAATTGTCTATCTGATACTAAGTGGTTAGCTCTGAAATTATATACACATGAGCAACATTAAACCAATTCAGAAGACTATATTTATACCCTGATGTATTTATACATATACACATACATACAACCGTAACAATCAAGAATAAAAGGATATATTTGAGAGAGAGGGGGAGGCTCTGACATGGGGAGGTTGAATGGAGAAAAGGAATGATGCAATTATATTTTAATTTAAATACTTTTTAAAAGATGAGAAATACAAACAAACCCAAACATAGCATAGAAGTTGGAACATGGTCCTTCAATGAAGCCCTGTGGGATTTCTGACAGCAAACTATGTGAGCAGATCCAGGTAAACAAAACAAGAGTCTTAGAACCTTTCTTCCTCTGTAATACGGGTTGCTCTTGGGATGTGCTTTTGTTCCCCTCCCAGGGGTAGAAAATTGGGATGGGTTTACCTCAGATTACCCATCATCTATTGTTTCTATTCAGATGATGTTTCCAAGCACTGTTCTTCCTTGTGACTGTCTAAACCCATGTGAACTTTGCTCATGATGCTCAGAATATAAACTGTTTGATACCCTTAATTTGCTTCTGGTGTTCAGCCTCACCCTAAGCCTCATTCATGTTCTTGGTGTCCAAGTTTCCATTTCAAGGCAATGCCCAGAAGTTCTTGCATTTTATAAAAGTTGTGTGTTTGAAGGCATTCTCCAAAGATGATGTGGATATGACAGAAACAAAAAGCAAGTAAAATTCCTTCAAATGTTGACATTACTTTTAAAGGGCAGATCAATTTCCAAAACCAAATTATATGAGAAAGTCATTAAAATAAGTCATGCCCAGGCTAAAACATGTGTTTAGGTATGTCATCTGGTCATGTAAATCAACTTGAGCTCAAAGTCAATAATGTTTTGTCTCATAGCAAACTGTTTGCAATAACAAGTACAAATATCAGAAACAAAAGCTGAGTGCGAGAAATTCTGTCACAGCATAGTGTCAGCTGAACAGAGCATGGCCATCTCTATCTTCCCTCTTTATCAATATTATCCAAGCTGAATCTTAGAGTCACATAGAGTTAGAAAGAATTGATAGGATATTTTATTTGGCTTAATAGAAAATATTCATGTAAATAAATGAAAAAGCATTTTCTTGCCTGTGGCCCCAAATTGTTCTCTTCACAAACACAGGTGAATTACACCTCTGTCTGTCCCAATTACATTAGCTATTGAAAATCGATTTTTTAAGAAATTAACATTTTTCAGCCTTTCATCTCTTCTTAGCAAACCTTCAAGGACGTTTACATGCCAAGCCAAAGAAGTCAATGAAACATGGCTACACCTGCACAGAACATTGTTGATCACATGACTTTTACTTAGGAATGGCCACGCCTAACAAGGCTGTGCCAACCTGCTTCACATCCTGATGGAACTACAGAGACGCCCAACTCTCTTAATGTAGGTGGTAAGGTGAACTGTCAAACTGTGTTTGGATGCACCTTGCTGTTCCTCCCACTGTTTCCATTCAAGGGAACCTGGCTCAGAACACAGCACTTAGGAAATATGCAAGGTGGCTTTCCCTGAAAGAACTGCAGGAAGCTTTTCTTGTTCTCTTGCTCCCTCCCCTTCCCATCCTCATCTTCCTTTGCTTCTTCCTCTTTCACAATTCTCTAAAGCACCTTTCTCCTTCCCCACTCCTATAACTTGCCCTGATCCTTTCGCATAGTTTAAATCCAACCTAGGCAGTAAGGTCGGTTTGTTTGTTTGCTTGTTTGTTTGTTTTTTAGCAATTTAAGGAATCCGCTAATCAATTCTGAAAACTTCTTTCACAGTAACATGCGGTTGTCACCCTGTCGCCTTATAGAGAGAACTTGACACTAATGACACATATTGCTCTGTGTCATGCCAACATGACACTTTACCTAAATGAGTTTAACTTCTATCTCCTTCAAGGAGGACACCATACTTACAATGTATCAGGCTAATGATGAGGGCACCATATGACAGACCAAAACAAGTACTGGCTTTCAGTGTTCTCTTCATAAAACAGACCTTATTTTCTCAATTCTTGTCTTCCTCTTCTGGCCCTTGACCTCTGGATAACTCTATTTTCCAAAAGAATAATATTGACAGCAATACATTCTTAACACACTATTAGTAAGGGCAGTTTAATATCACTGAGGCTGACAGCATTACTAGAGAAAATTCTGCCATGTTCTATTTTTTTCTTTTTTCATGTAAGACAAACGGTCACTTGGGCCTGTCTCAATCTCAGCTTTCTAAAGGAAAGTAGATAACAATGTCTTGTTCCCACCTTTCAGCACAATGCATTCAAATATGTAAACATGCTTTTGAAAGATTTTGAGGACTCACTCCAATCATGTCAGAATTCTACCATCTATGTGAGTTGAAATCTCATTGAGTTCATATAGGTGGGAAAAATGCAATTCTGAAATAATTTTCTGAAGGATGAAAAAAAAAGTGTAACCTTAACTGTTGAAATCAGTCTTTGGTATAAATTACCTAGACTAGCTGTGTTTACAAAATTCAAAGGCCTAATAACCATTGTTACCCCTTCACCCTTTATTATCGAGAGAGAATTGAAGCTGAAGATATTACTGTCATCATTATTATTATGCAAAGGCACACCTGCTAGTTACAACTCAATAACTATTGAACATATGGCAATTGCTTTTCATGCTAAAAAAAATAATGGGCATATGTTGTCTGGTTAAATGGCACATGTAATAGATTGGGAAACTGGCTCATAGCCATCGTTAGGTACAGATTTATATTTTCACAAGCAAATGTCCACCACATAACCTTCTCTTGATCTAATTCTGCTCCATAGAACTATTTTGTTTTACAAAGATGTTTTTGTGTTGTCACGGGTCTCCGTCTTCAGAATGCTAATCATTTCCAGGTACAAATATCCCCCACAGGTGCCCGTGATTTTTGCCTGGCCCCTGACATTGCTATAGCACCACTAGAGGCCTTAGAGTTGATTATTCATAATCACACCTATTTAGGGTATCAGATGACAAGGCAAATCAGGAATGGCTTCAGCATGGTCCTCTCAACCTTGTCACCCTAAATATCAGGACATTCTCTTGGTAAACATGCTCACAACATAAATAAAAGGAATCCTGTAAAGATAGGAGTATCTATCGGTATCATATCTAAAAATCCCGCTGTAGAGCTTTCAGATACTTTTAGATACCATTTTCTTAGGCATGGACTTACTGGAGTGAGCTTCTTCTAAGTGTTGAAGTGGAAAAGGAATTGATTCACAAAATTAGGTGTACTTCAGAATCTGTGAAGATGTGAGGATAATACTATAAGGGTCCCAAAAGTTATAGCCATGATAAAATGGAATGTGTGTGTGGATTGTAGCTTCTATTTTCATAGTTTTGTGATGCTTGATACAGAAAAATGCAAAACTCGTATGTTTTGTGACATCTGCATTAATAGTTAATGTGTTCCTTTTGCCTTTTACCATTTGATTTACAAATAAAAGAATATAAACAACAGTAAGGAATTTCCTGATATCAGTGTGAGTTTGATGCTTCTGATTATATTAAAAATAGAAGTGACCTATAACACTTCTAAATCTTCAATTACTTCAGGACACACTGTCTTTTCACAAGTCGGGGCTCACAGAATATTTCCACCACCCTTACAAGAACAGTGTCTAATTTTTAAACTGACAGTAACCACAGGAAATTAAAAGGCATTTTCTTAGAGAAACTCTTAAATATGTTCCCCAGTACCAACATTATTCTCTAGACACCATCAAATATTTAGTAATAGCCCTTGGCAGTTTGAGAAGGGAAAGATGTCTTTTAATAAACAGTCTGGGTTAAAGCCTTTGCCTTTCCTTTTTCCCTCTCTACCAACACAATGTGTGGTACAAGCTCCAAATCTTCTAGTTTTGAGACTGAATCATTAGTCCATGAAGATTCAGTGTGAGACTAAGTTACTTTTTAGACACTATTTTCTTCTCATGTGCAGTGTTGTTCACAGAATATACAGCTATGAACGTTCTGGCAACAATCCAGAGCTTAGAGAGAAGACAGGAGATACAGCTACAGCAGTTACCAAATATCAGAAAAATGTTGCAGAAAATCAATATGGATCAGCCTTTGCAATAGGAGTCGTGGAGGGTCCCTGAGAAAACCATTGCAGTGGAATACGAAGAGCTGACATGAGGTTGCATGGAGTCAAATGGAAGGAATGTGAATTTTAAAATGACTGGCAAGAAAGCATACCTGCTCTGTAAAAAGGCCATACAACTTCCTGGGGGGTCAGAGAAGGGTTTGCCAATGAGTATGAATGCTACAATAACACAGAAGCAGAAATGCTAAGATGGATTCTGATAGGGTCCTGGCTAGGAAGGCCAGCCAGAGAGCCAGAAACCAAGTAAGCAAGCAGAGAGGAGTGGAATCAAGGAGTTGGGAGATAAGGTGAGAAGGAAGCCTTCATAATGACATTTATCTGAAGTGCTGGCAAGGTGAATCAACTCTGGTATCAGACTTCCATTAGGAAGGTCACCATGAAAGCTTCTTTTTACTATATGATGTTTCTAACCTTTTCTTTAAAAAAGTGAACTTTCTCCCACTAATGTTCTCAGAGACCTCAAATTAAAACAAACAAACAAACAAATAACATACCTAAAGTGGTTCATTACCAACACAGACTTATGGACATGATGATCCACGTTTCATTGCAGGTAGACACAAGAATTCATCATACCCAAATCTATCAGTGATAGAAAGCTCAGGTGCCTGCAATGACATGTCACCAGAGGCTGGGGGATGGTAAGTCAAAGACCAGATAGCTCTCAGCTCCTCTAATGATTCAACAACACACCTTAGCCACAGCTCTCAGCTTCTCTGATGATCCTACAGTATGCCTTACCCTTTAGAGTAAAAGCTGAGAAGAAAAAAAAAACATTCCACCGTGGCTTTTCATAAGAAACAAGAGAAAAGGATTGAATGACACTTGGTATTTGCCTGCTAGACAGCTGATATTCCACATGGCAATGAAGAATAAGGCAGCCATGTGTATCCAGGTAACCTCAGGTTGAAGTTCATGTAAATGTCTGAAATTAGGTCATTTCTCTCTCCTAGAAACACAAGAGTTAGTATGTTCTCTTCATCGTACTTTGACATTTCACAAGTGTATTTACATAGATACAGTTCACTGATAGATAGGTGCACAGCTGTGTTGTATAGGACAGCGAACTTTATGTAACATTTGAACCCCTCAGTGTAGGTCTCCAGCTCTACTTCACTAGTTGTTTGATCATGAATAAACAGCCAGTGTCTTCCCAACTGATTTCTTCAGTTCTAACGTAGAAGCCTGCTGATCGAGAGAGATGATGGATGAAGACAAACAGCAAGATGCCTTCCCTGAAAGAGGGACTCCCTTATCCCTGCTTTCCTTCCTTTATCCCTGTGGAGTCTGCCAGGAAAGCAACAGTTGTGCATAGGTCACATTATCGGACTACGTTCCTGAATCTATCAAGGGGATCATTTTCGCCTCTCGATCCATGCCAACATAAACCTGTGTGGTGACAGAAGAGTTCTGCAACAGTTCCGCGAATCATGTACAAATGAAAGTGTTCACCAACCACATGGCTTTTCCTTCGGAATGAAGAATAAGCAGTTGCATCCATGTGTTATCCAGACACTCCCAGCTTTTAGGAGCACTCACCTCCTTATGAATCTCTGAACCCTTTAAATATCGAATCAGTATCTGGGGCTATGAAATGTTATCTGCCACAGTGCTAGGAATCACTAAGTATATACACAGATGAGGGGCATCTGGTACTTCAGTAGTCAGATCATGAATGCTATGAACCCACAGCCCTATTTACTTTTATAAGCTCTCTCTCTGTCTCTGTCTCTGTCTCTGTCTCTCTCTCTCTCTCTCTCTCTCCCTCTCTTTCTCTCTCTCCTTCCTACAGTGTACAGCATTCCCAGTGTTGGATGAGCTTCTCCCTCAAAGTCCTAGAAGGATTCCAGCTTGAAAATCAAGATTCTTAGGAGATCTTGTGGCAATCACAGATCTCACTCATCCTAGGCAGTTACTGCAGAAAGAGAACCAGCAAATCCTCTCTTTTAGTCAGCTGTAGAGAGGAGCAGAGCAAAGGGCATAAGCCTGTTCGTTAAGCTATTAAGTGAGCTTTACAAAAAGAACAATAGCCAGATTGCACTGGAGATTCTAGGAACCCTGGAGTTACTAGACCCTTGAGGCTTGGCCCCTCGACAGTTAGAGTAGTCCCAGAATAGTGATTTCTCAATCAGAGGAGCAGGACAGGAAACCAGCAGTTACTCACTCCACAAAGCAGGGTGTACACCTTCAGTAGACCTTAACCAGGAGGCTGGAAGATTCCTGGGGAGCCTCTGTTCCCTGTCATAATGAAAGCTTAGAAATGCTGGTTCTGCTGTGATCAGAGGAATCATCATTATCACCAGCAGAAGCAGCAGCAGCAGCAGCAGCAGCAGCAGCAGCAGCAGCAGCAGCAGCAGCAGCAGCAGCAGCAGCACCGTAACCACAGAGCAAATCATCTGGGCAGCAAGAGGGAAAGCCAAGCCAGAAAGTGAGATATGCACTTCCTTCTGGGATACCGCTTTTGGTTCTCTGAGCTGCTACCAGATAGTGCCAATCACAATCATGATGAGTCTTCTCATATCAGTGAAAATAATCAGGACGATTTTTCTCATAAGACGCCCTATGCCAGTGATTCTATTTTGTAGCAAGTTGACATGAAACCAAATATAACATTCCCTAACCAAGCCTCTTATTATGCTAGAGAAGAAAAACGTCTATGGCCAAGGTGCCCAAAACAAGGCTGTGTGCGCATGTTCAGTGACACAGCTATGGAATATGCCTTGTCAGCGTTCAACAGACTAGCCAGTAGAGAAATCAGAGGGTCACAGAAATGACAGTAGAAATGATATTAGCACCTCGAGAGTGGTGCCACCTGATAATGGATTTGACAGACACAGTTGCCAGCGACACAGTGGAAACTAGATCTGGTATTATTTAGATGGTCTCTTCTGGTTGCAGTAGATCTGGACAGCCAGAGATGGCAAGAGTTCATTCAATTTTGCAGCATGAGAAAATTGTGTCTGTAAATGAAACTGCAGTGTCCTCTTTGTGGTATTGGCTGCTTGCACAAACACATTCAAGACTGTAGGTTGGTTGTTCAGCTGAGACAGTGGCTATGTCTGCTATTGCTATGTAACTAATATCTCACCCATGTATCCTTATGATGATAACAACTATGATGACCTACTCAATCAATATGTGTGAATGAATGAATGAATGAATGAAGTATGTCACATAGCAGGAAAATATAAATATGAGGCAATTGCTTTGGAGGTCGTATACCATGTCTCATAGGTGGAAAGGATATTGGGTGGCCAATGCTTAAAAAAATCACCTTAAACAGCTAGAAACATTGAAAAAAATCAATAGAAAATTTTGTTATACATGTAAAAATGCATACTCAAAAAATGTAAGTAAAAGGGAGAGGCCCCTGATCTTTAGAAATCTCTGATAGCCAGGATGCTTTCTTTCAGCCAGTCCTCACCTCTCATTCACACACCAGAGAAAAGAAGAATACAAGATGTTTCTATTATGTCTGTATACTTGAGATGGATGCAGGGAGCACTGCAATGCCCAGCTCAGGTACACACCTGGTGTTCATCCACTGAATGAGGGCATTGGTGGAATTTTAACAAGCCTATTGGTTAAGGGTAAAATGCTGAATGGTCATCACTTTCCCATTAATGGAAACAATACCTGTATGGAGTCTTAACGCCTTTATCTTTAGGGAGATGCATGATATCCACCTTATACCCTCACACCGGATTCTGCTTCACCTTACATTCAGCATGCTGCCAGCCGCAGCAGTCTGAAGCTGCGATCCAAGCCCTCTTTGAACCATGAGAAGTAAGTATCAGAAGGATTTGCACACATTGCACATTAATGAATGGTTGTTAGAACCTGGCGTCATAAAATGCTTAATATGTACAGTATTATGTAAATATCAAGGAAGGTCTCTGGTAATGAACTCAAAGACAAACACAAAGAATCATGCCTCTAATAAGCTGCCCTTCCTTGCTTATAGGTCATGAGGGCTGAGCACAGGTATAAAAGAAATTCATCACTTTGTCAATTAAGCTTCAGAATTTATGCTACCCAAAGGACCAAGTAGTATCCTGACCATGTTCTGTACAGTCTAAATTACCATATACTAAAACAAGGATATAAGCTAACTTTAGAACCTGTGTGCTCTCACACCAGCTTGCCTGAAACTAAGCAGAGATAAATGAATTTGTGTGAGAGTCTCATTAGCAGTTACTCTATGCTTTTTCTTGAGGTACTGGGACTCAAATCCAAGGTAATTTGCCAACTTGGTAAATTTTCTAACACTGAGCTACATGCCCAGCAAGACATCTTAATATTCTGGACTAAGAGTCTATCCAGCCTGTTTCACCTGCCTGGATTCAAATGTATAAAGTTCTGTCATGAGGTTGACTCTGAAACCTACAGTCACAGTTGTAAAAACTCTGCAGTCGTTTCCCAGTGTTGAGTGAAGGTCCACTTTAGGGCTTCCATTAACAAAATATCCAAGGAAGCACCTGACTGGGACCTATGTACACATTCCATAAATTCTAAATCATCCTTAGGTTATCATACCCAATACAGTGTAAACACTATGTAAATATAGCTGCTATACTTCATTGGGGAATAATGAGAGGCAATATTTTGATAACTACAGGTACAAGTTTAAAAACACACTTGTCCCACATTTTTTTTTTAGCATGCAGGACTGGCTGAAACTAAGAGATGAATATAATATAAAATAAATCTTGTTTAATATATAAAAATACAAACACTTCTGAACAAGATTCAGAATTGGCTTATCTTCATTTCTTCCATAACCAAACAGGAAACAGTAAGGTCTTATAGATATATAATAAGTTAAGTGCATGTTGTTATATGGGAAGTCCATTCTAGGAGCAGATGCTTGATCCTCAAATAACAAAATAAAGCACATTAAAGGCTATCTGTTCTGCTTCATGAATAGTAGCATCAGTCAATAGATGTGTCTCGAATGTTTTAATCTAAATGCAACATATTGTGACTTGTTCTAGTGGACCCACAAAAGTCTGTGGTCAGAACGCAATTAAAGAGATTTTTTAATCTAATTATAAGCAAAGTAACTTTCTTAGTAAAGTGGGGAAAGGAAGCCAAACCTCTAATCTTACAGTCTTTATGCCCATCTACTGGCTGGGACTATCAAAACAAGGGTATAATTTCCATCATTTATAAATCAGTCTGTGACTATTTCCAACAGTTTCCTCTAGATACACACACATGGACATATACCAAAAATAAAATACATAAACCACAAGAAAGGAAACCATAATATATAAGCAAAAGACCAATAAGACAAAAAAATGCCCAACCAAAGCAATATGAGGCAAAAAAACTTCAAAAGTAACATCGAGTTTGTTTTATGTTGGTCATTTACCGTTGGACATGGGGGCCCATCCTTAAGTGTGATTACTATAGCCAGCAAGATTCCATTGGAAAAAACATTTTTTTCCTTTGTAAGTTGAGGTCAACTATAGATAATTTCTTTGTTAGGGATGGGAGTCCATCTGTGTCCATTTCCCCCTCTCAGGGTTGAGACCCCACCTGGCTTGAGCCTCTGCAGGTCCTGTGTGTGCTGCCACAATCTCCTTGAGTTCCTATGTGTACTAGTCCTGTTGTGTCTGGACGACACTTTTCTTTGAGTTATTCATCTCTTCTGACTCTTCACTATCTTTCCACTTCCTCTCTCACATAGCTTTCTGAACCCTGAAGGGAGACGTTTGATAGGGACATTCCTTTTAGAACTGAGTGTTTTAAAGTCTCTCGCTCACTGAACATTGTTCTATTGGGAGTCTCTCTGTTACTTTCCATCCACTTCAATCTGTTATAAAGTCCTTGAAAATCACTCTCAGTTTTTCTTTTTAAAACCCAGTGGAACAGGAAAAGCACAAAGATATTTACCAAGCCCTTGAGATGTGCCAGAGTTACAGAGGTAGTTTTAAATTTTGATATCAGTTAGTTATTTTAGAGGTAGGCTTCATTATCTCTATGGATGGTGAATAAGCTGAAGTTCCAAGGAGTGTCAGAAAAGCATTGGTAATGTAAGAACATTAAGGACATCGTGAGTCATGTGTTCATGATGTTCCTTTCAGTGTCTGTTGGCACATTAGTGGGTTCTCCTTTTGGAACTCCTCTTTGGCCAGGAGAATCCTTTCTCCATCTCTACATGTCCATCTGCCTAGTGAGTTTCAGGAGTGTATATGTAGAAGCAAGTGGAAATGAAAAGCCTATAAAGAAGGCAACAGAGGAGGAGAGAAATTATTCATCATCTTCACAAGACAATAATAGACTCTAGCTAGCTACTATGCAGGAAGGCACAGTTCATATGTGCATACAGAAGTCGTCTCAAGCCTTAAGCTTCGGAGATAGGGTGGTTTTGAGACCATAGCAGACAGCTCAGCACCCCCCATGCCACTGCAGAGCAGAATCTGAGACTGAAGCCAGCCTCATTAGCTTGGCATCTGGCTTTGTGTTTTCTAAGTGGTTCTTGGAAGAATTAATTAACTTAATTTATATGAAGCTCTTTAAACATTATCTGATAGGAAAGCAATACATACACACACACACACACACACACACACACACACACACACACACACACACATCATTTATTGTTATTCACATTTAACTTGAAAAATAATACTGAATACAAAGCCTGACTGTGAGACCATCCAACAAAAGAGCATAGTCACCATACTGCCACACTGACAGTGACCCCCCAAAATATAAATCTAATATACCCCACATTGGCTAGTCATAGGCATTCCAAGTAACAATATAAGTACCTTTTTTAAAAAAAATAAAATTAAGATAACCCAGTGTTATTAATAGGTGATGAACAGGCAAAGTAAGTGTAGGTAAGTAATAAAATCTTGAATATATTTCTATTATTAGTGTCATATACACAAACTTGGTTTTAGCAATTTGGATCTGACTCACACCTTCAAAGACACTGCTCATGTTCTTCCCAAAATACACAGAATAAGCAGAGATCTTTAGATGGTTATACAATCATAAATGCTGGGAATGGGTGCAACTTTATTACAGACAAAGCAAGGCCAACTTAGCTCACAGTAAGATACACCCTTTTTGGTGAAAGTAGACCACCAAGAGATTAGAAAAAGTTCACTAATTCCTCTACAGGCTACATGAACACTGGAAAAATAATTAGTGACCCTGTATATATCTGTGCTCACATGGAGCTGAAGGAGCAAGCCAACTCACTGCAAAGGTGAGTTTTGAAAAAGGACTGACAATAGTTAAGAGCCCATCCTTTCCTGTCCACTCTAGCCTCTAAATACACTATTTATAAAGCCACTGCTCTGCCACTGGTAAGTAATCATGCTACATTGTTCCCATATGTGGAAATTAATGGGGCAGGTGCTGGCTGCAAGCTTCACTAAAACTCAATATGAAAGGTTCTGATTTTATTTTTTATAGCAGGGAGAACAGAGGGGTCTTGCTATGTACCAACTCAAATTCTAAATTATTACCAGGAAAAAATCCATAGTTTCCTCTATCTTTATGCTCATACACATGATTTATAGTAGATTATTTTAAGATACAGAGAGTTTACTCTCTCTAAGTCATTTCTCACTGTCTGGGATAACCTGTGTGATACAGTACCTGGTGAAATGTTATCAAAGGAAGCTGTTGATCTAGTTCTAGTCAAAGAACTTGCTTAGACCAGAAAAGCCTAGCTTTTAAAAGGAAAATACACTCATGCGTATTATCCTTTGAATAAGATCAAAAGCATATATTATCAACAACACATCTAGTTTTAAAATAAGGGAGTTTCTACTGTCTGTATTGTTGATTGTGTACTGAGCTGGATTCAATGGATAAAATTATATTTCCTGGAATAATGAAACCCTTATTTGTGTTGAGGTTGACTCTCTTTTTTACAGTAGAATAAGATTACCCGAAGGAAGGGAAGCTACTTGGAACAAGTTGATCAGACAATGATTTGGGGAAAAGGATATCAATTTATATTCCAGAAGTATCCACTATGTAATTTCTATTTAAGTAAACTTCTCAACAACTAAACAAATTATTGTACATGAAGAGAAAGGGCTTGCAATGAGTATAACTGATTTGAGTGCACTGAGCCAGTTCATTGACTCTGTAGTTTCACAGGTAAGCAAAGAATAGGCACTCCATAATAGTAAGAGTATGCATGTATGCCTGACTTAAAATAAGTCTCTCTGGAGATAGTGCACATCAAGGAATTAGAACATGTACACAGGCAAGTGTATGCTGATTCTACCAAGGATGCTTATGAAAAACTAGCCTAATAAGAAGCCTGATTATAACCACATAAACTCTAACTGTTCAAAACATGATCCAACATTGCAAAGACCTGGGAATCTTTTGTTTCCCATTAATTAACTAGCTGCATATATTTCCTTCTTAAGTTATATTTTCTATTCCGGGATCATGTATCTCCATTATGAAATAATGACTCATATGATTAGGCTTTAAAGTTGTGGACCTATCCTTCAAATCAAGAGGTGAATGAGAAGAGGTAAGGCATTCCAGGATTCCATATTGTCTCTTCGTCTCTCCTCAGGGCTCCTGGAGACTCCTGTATTTAAAGGACTTGGAGACTGATCTGCTATTTAAGACACAGAGACAGAACAAGTCTCTGAAATCCCTGGAAACTATGATATTACTTAGGAATGATACATAGGATAGTTCTAGTTCTTACCCATTGTAGTTGGTACAGCAGTAAATATGGACATATACAAAGTTCTGCAGAATGACGATGTGGAGTCATTCAGATATACACCTACAAGTTTTATAGATGTGTCATGGAACTGAAGGGTCTCTATTGATCAACAGCATAAACCTGCATAAATAACTTTAGAAAATCCTACCAATAATGCTTAAATCTAATACTACTTTTACCCAAGTATCAGGGTACAAAATAAGAAGACAAAGATTAATAGTCTCTTATATGCCAGTAAGCATTTTGCTTAGCTATAACCTAGGAAACAATGATTCCATTCACAATATTCTCAAAAATCTGAGAACTAGACCTCTATGATTAAAACTTTAAAACATCAAAGAAGATGGTAGAAATAGACTCCTTATGCTAATAGATTAGTAGAATTAATATAAAAATGGATGCATTATCAAAGGCATTTCCATAGAGTTACTGAAATCTCCATTATAAATTTATAGAACTTTGACATAACTAAAAAAATTATGAAATTTATGTAGAAGCACAAAAGATTACAAAGAGCCAAAGCAATTTTATGTAGAATAAACATGGCCACAGAAATCCTAATACCAGATCTCAAAGAATACTACAGAGCCATAGTAACAAAGTTTCTATGGGACTAGGACAAAAGACAGACATGTAGAGCAATAAAATTGAATATATGACACAGAAATAATCACAAATAGCTACAGCTATTTAATTTTCCACAAAGGTGTCAAAATATACACTGGAAGAAAGATACCTTCTTGATCAAATGATGTTGAGAAAGGTAGAGTCTCACATGTCGAGGAATAAAGCTAAATCCATATCTCTCATCCTATATAAGAACATATTTATTCAAATGTGTTAGAGATCATAATGTAAGATCTGAGTCATTAAACTACTAAGGAAAACATAGGTAAAACATTTCAACTTAAGGGATAGACAATGACTCTCTGAAAAAAAAAAAACAAGAATCTAGTAGCATAGGATAAAATCTTCCATTTTCCAAAAATTGAAAAATGGGATTACACGGAATTAGAAAATATCTCCACTGCAAAACAATCAATAACCAGAGTGGTGAGGCAGCTTTCAAAATTGCAGAGACTCTTTCCATAAATACTCCATACATCCAAACAGGGGCTATTATCTAGACAATAAAATGAACTACAAAAAACAACCCCTAAAGAACAATTCACCTAACCCAAAACCATACTAACAACCTGAATAGACTATTCTCAAAAGAATAGTTTTTCAGATAGATATTTTAAAAAGTGTTTAACATCTTAATCCATCAGAGAAATTCAAATAAAAACTTCTTTGAAATTCCACATCACTCTAGAAAGAACAGCTATTATCAGTTGGGGTTGGGCTCAGTGGTTAGGAGCACTGACTACTTATCCACAGGACTCAGCTTCAATTTTCAACATCCACACAGCAGCTCACAACCTTTTGTAAACTAAATTCTAAGAGTTACAAATATCTGTCCTGACCCTGCCAGCACTGTCAACACACAATTGAACAGATACATGAAAAGCAAAATACCCATACACATAAAAATATTTTTTAAGAAATAAAATAAATGGAAAAAAAAAACAAGTCTATAAGGAATGGGGACCTTTGTACACTGCTACAGAGGGTGAAACTGATACAGCCACTATAGAAATCAGCAGAGGTTCCTCAAGACCAAACACACACACACACACACACACACACACAAACCTGGAAACAGAGCTCTCTGATCTTATCTCCTAAGTTATTTTTTACAATTCTGCTACAAAATACCTTGAAAAATTAGTGTCCTTTTAGGTGCCTCCTCAGTCTGTAGGTTAAATTTCCCAGTTCTTTAGAATGGTACATAAGACGGTCCATGATAGAGTATTTTCTACTTCTCCAGCGTGGGCTCTTGTTTTATACCCTCAAACAGCATAGACCCTCCCTAAAGTTATCACCATCAGGCCTATCTACCTATCGTCTCCCATTCTCTGCCTTTGATGAACATTTCACTCACTTTTCAAAACTCTTTAATCATTCCTCTGTATTCAACCAGCCAGAAACAGAATTGAAATATTTCTGAATTTTTACAATAGTTAAGGCTGTCAAGATACATAGTATCTTTAAAGCTTTACTGCTAATCCAATAACAAGAAATGTTTTTGAAGAGAATGGATTCTAGTTTGTCTTTGCATCTGAAAAATCTAGAATTCCCTTGTGATATGAATATCTATGTGAATAAATGGATAAATGCTGAGCCAAAACTAACTCAAAAATAAAGCATAGGCCAAGATCACATCACAACATACATGACTATATAGAAACTGAAAACATTCCTTTTAACAACAGTTCTACAGTGTATTTCTCCTTCTCTCTCTTTCGTTATCTCTTAAGCAGCACCAACCAGTGCAATACAAACTTTCTAAGTGTCCCACTGACTTTGAATAATAGAAGAATGCATGTTAGATCTATAACTTCCATCATCACAAGAACATGGTATCTGAGGGTGTGTGAGTGCTTATATTATGTTTTTCTCATTAATCTGAGAACTGACAAAGCCAGTCCTTTATGTAGTCATAATAAAAGATAAAGGATTAGCCAGCACACATGACTACATGGTGTAACAACTGAATACAACTTCTGATTGACTTCAAGGTGGGCAGAGTAGTCTAAGGTAAATGTGAGAACCCAGTTTGGAGCTCAGGTGCCATGTACTCAGATTTGGCTCAATAAGAGGATCATTCATTTTTCTATGAGATGATTTTACTTTACTTCAGAGGAATATTAATGTTTACATTTAATCTCAATTGAAGAGAAGGAAGAGGAAAAGAGAGAAAGAGACAGAGATGGAGGACTAAATGAAAGTGGCCTTTTCATTCATCTTCACAAATGATTTTTCTTATTTGAATAGCCTGCACCCAAGCCCTCTACACTGATATGCCTGCTGATTTCCTGACTAGTATTTAACTGCCTAGTTTTGTCATCATATTTGCAACAGTATCATTACAAGTTGTACTAACTTGTTTTGTTGACCACCTTGATACTAAATTTTGGACATGTTTTTTTTTTTTTCTTTTCTAAAATTATGAGTCTATTTGTACAATGCCTGATCCTCCCAATATTGCTTGACATTTCTAATTTACTCTGCTTGCAGGGATGATCAGCATTTGGCTTAGGAAGGCCTCTCCATGAAACTACTCTGTCATTCTCGAATGTTCTTCCCTCTGCTCTGGGAAAGTGATCCCATCTGATAGTTCCTGGAGCCCAGCTGTCTCATCCCTTTTCCAGGCACCCAGTAGAGAGGCCCCCAATCTCTTCCCTGCAGTTTCCCAGGAAGTACCTAACCACCCATGTTTCACTAATGAGAGCCCTGTTCACAGTAAATGAGAATGGCCAGCTGTAGGCAGAGCCCAGCAGAAAGTTGAAAGCTTCCTACCAACTATTTCTACATTTTAAACATCCTGACATTTTGCCTTACTCCCAACACATTTCCTGTTTTTACTTTGTGACTGACTAGAATATAAAACATAACAGGTACAAACAGCTGAAGAGAAGCAGTGAGGTGCTTGATGACATAAAGAACCTTGCTTAAAAACAAGACAATGGAAAAAAGGTTTCTGAAAAAGATCCCGAACTCAAGTTCCAGCAGATTTGGCCAATTTATTCAGCTTCTCTTCTCTTTTTTTTCATCATAGAGAACTTTGCAATTGCATAACTATATAATGTGGGGACCAGCAACCCATCCCATTGGAAAACAAAAGGAACCTGTGCACCCAGAGAACAGAGAAGACAACATTCTTCAGTTACATGAGGTTCAGTTTCTAGCCTAAACCATCTGATCATTTGGAGACTTTGTTCTTCTGATGGACACACTTTGAATCAAGGTGGAAGAAAAAGTACCAGTAAGTGCATAGAAAAAACTTAAGAAGGAACAGTGAATAAAGGATGAAAAGATAATAAATAAAATGATAAAATATTACAGCTTTAAAAATGGTGAGACTGAATAATCCATTTAACTTATGATATCAATTAGCTCGGAGCACAAAGTCATGATCATAGACGTTGACATATTATTTGACTACATTCAAATTCATTCCTGACTAAAAACATATGCAGGAATCAGCAGATTATCTCAAAGGAAAAGCTAGACTTTTTCCAATTTTGATAAAGAACAACAAAAAAGCCAAAACTTTTAATGGTATTTTTATTTAAATTTATACAATATATTTTGATTATATTCTCTTTTCTCCATTTTCTCATAGATCCTCTCCATCTCCTCTACTCACCAAAATTCATTCATTCATTCATTCTCTCTCTCTCTCTCTCTCTCTCTCTCTCTCTCTCTCTCTCTCTCTCTCTCTCTCTCTCTCAAAAAAAAATAAATAAAAACAACAGGAAAAACAACATGCCCTGGAGTATGGTTGCTACACCCACTGAGATTTCATTGGAGAAAACTGATGTTTCCTTTCTCATTGGGCATCAATTGCATATCGGTCAGAGGTGGGACTTGGTATCCACTTCCCCTTGTCAGTGCTGGGATTTTGTCTTGTTTGAATCTGCACAAGTCTTACGTGTACTGCTGTCACAGTCTCTTGTGTACTGTATAGAAACATCCCCTGCCAATAAAAACTTTGATTGGCTAATGAGCTGAGGCAGGAAATGAAAGGTGGGAGTTCAAGTATATAAAGAGGAACCCTGGACTATAGTAAGGTGGTGAAAGAGATTAGCTCCTAACTCTGATAAGACAGAGACATGAAGCTGAAAAGAGGAAACCAGCCATGTGGTACTCATAGACTAGAATAAATGGGTGAAGTTATGCATTAGTCAGGGAACAAGTTTAAGCTTATGGTCTAGTCATTTATTCATATATAATTAAATCTTGGATTCATTATTTCAGGAACTTGAACACGAGTAGAAAAGCCTGCAGTTATACAAATGCTCACCACATAGAAAGACACACCATTACAGATCAAAAAAGTGAATTCCAGCCGGGCGTAGTGGAGCACGCCTTTAATCCCAGCACTCGGGCAGCAGAGGCAGGAGGATTTCTGAGTTCGAGGCCGGCTTGGTCTACAAAGTGAGTGCCAGGACAGCCAGGGCTACACAGAGAAACCATGTCTAGAAAAACCAAAACAAACAAACAAACAAACAAACAAACAAAAACAAAAGTGAATCCCATGAGTATGTCTCTAACTCAGTCTTGAAATGTACTAAGTTCCCATGGAAAAAATGTCAACAGAAGTTGTTTTGGAAATAGGTAACCTTGACCCAGATTTTATAAGGAGAATTAAAGACCCAAGCACAGTGGAACTGTTTGTAAAGAAAACAGAATGATAGTAGAATAATCCTAAAATAACTCAAAATATACTTCCATATGAATTTATTGAAACAAGTAGTACTATCAATAACAGACAGATTAGGGTGGAAAATCTACAAGGTTAGATAGGGAAAAAAACAATGAAAAATTAAAGTACTGCATGTGGTAAAGATAAAGTTCCAAAATAAGTATAGAAAAGCAATTATTTTATAAATGATATTGTCACAGCTACTATTTTTAGGACAAATTTCAGCTCAATTAAAACAATTATTTTACATTCTGAGATGCAGAAATCGTTTTTACTTTATTACTGAACACTAGAACCTATGAAAGAAAAAGAATTGGTACAACTCTATGCATCAGAGTAATTGCTTCTCTGTTTCACGTAGCGCTAAATGGAGAGTGAAAAGACAGACAGTACAAAGAAAATGCCTGCCTTCTCTCTGGAATGTACATGTTGGGTTTCACCTTACACATTAGAGACCCTATAAAAGCCACAACTAATAAAAAAAACAACAATGTATGCAAATGTACTTCACTAAAATTAAAGCACAAATGGTATCTCCACACGTCACGCACCCTGAGCACATTACTAGGTTGAAATAGGGAAGTTTAAGTTACGTTGAAGATTTTTTTCAACTATAAAAATGATAAGGATCTATCAATCCGATCACACATTTAATAGGTACAATATAGAGAGTCCAGATTGCTATCTGTACAAAATAATGTAGCCTCTATGGACAATAGTTTACAATATCATCAAAGTGAAAAATGCACCTGCATCATTTAATCAAAGTGCTTTCATTTCTAGAGATTGTCCTGTAATGTATTTATTAGAAATACACTTAGAAATTATAAAAAAAAAAAGCTTTCCACACTAGCTTTATTTATTTGTCTTTTTGTTGGTAGGTTTAGGAAGATATTCTTGTGTATTTATCAAGACAAACTCTTCCCCAGGCTATCTTCAAACTCATGAGCTTCCTACCTCAGGCTTCTGAGGGCTGGGGTCATAGATGTGGAATACCACATCTATCCCAGCCTTGCTTTTAAGATAAAGCATTGCTTCTCAATATATATTCTTTAACAAAAACATTGTGTGAAGAGTCGTGAATATATGCCATTATTTGTTTAAGGAGAGGACACCTTGAATACTTAGTTCTACCTATCTGAAAAGATAACTAAAGACACTCTTATTATTTCCTTGGAAAGGATAATCAATGCCAAAGTGACAGAGAAGGCATAAGAACTTTATTCACAACAGTTATGTGTAAACACATCAATATATGGATTACATAGTAATTATAAAACTTTCAACTGGGATGGTATAAATCACTCTGTAATTAAAGACTCACTACCATATTTTTTGTAAAAATGAGCATATTCTCAACAAGATGATGTAAACATATCTATAAACATTTTCAGCTGCAGTGATCGAAACTATAGAGGACAGGGTTCTACGTTTCAGTTACAAGTTCCCACCTGATGAGCTCATAACCCCCTAGAACAGTGGTTCTCAACCTTCCTAAGGCTGCAACCCTTTAACACAGTTCCTTATGTTGTGGTGACCCCCAACCACAAAATTACGTTCCTTGCTACTACTTTATAACTGCAATGTTGCTACTATTACAAATCATAATGTAAATAACTGTTTTCTGATAGTCTTAGGTGGCTCTTGTAAAACAGTCCTGAGACTTCCAAGGGGTTGCCACCCACAGGCTGAGAACCAGTGCCCTATAGTAAAACACATGCCTTCCTTGCTGAAGTCCCAATCCATGCTAAAATCCTAGACTACTATTGTCCAATTGTAACTGCAATTGTGGATATTTACATTTGAATCTCAATTTAACTTTGCAAAGAACTATAAGTCCTTTGTCTCAGCTTCACTAGTCACACTCCATGGTGACCACATAGAGTGGTAGGTACATGTCAGATAACAGCGACACAGAACATTCTAGCAAAGGAGATGCCATTGCACATTGCAGTTCTACACTTTCTAGACTGAGAATTTGATACATGAGAGTTAACGCAGAAGGGAAGGGCATCTGACCTCTTCTTTGTGCATGTTTATATTTATAAATGTGCTTTAAATGCTATCAAGGACAGAGATAATGAGGGAAATGCTATTAAGAGGTAACTCGCAGCCTAGGGAGGTTGTGAGGAGACAGCCACAAGCTAGGCCTGGTGATTTTGATGAATCTGAGTCCACTTTCTCACTCACCTGGGGCTAATAGTCCAAGCTGTGAAATCACATTAGTATCCATCATTATTATCCCTAAAATAGCAAACACCTTCTATACTGTAGCCATTTCCTGGTCTCTTTTTAGCTCACTAGTTGTAATGAAGCTGAACACTACTATTAGTCGAGGACACGAGTACACAAACTACCTACCCTCAGACTAGCTAACAGGCAGCCTCATCTCAAATGGTGTCCTCTTCTAGGTAACTCAGAGATATGAGCTGTGTTCTATTTTTATATAAGCAACGAGCATTAGTGGAAGACCCTAGGGCTAGATAAATTGTCTAATTTCAGATTTGGTTGTTTATTAGCTGTGTCACTTCTCAAGCTATGTAGCCACTGTTATATTTTATAAAAACATGTTCATAATTCTTATTTTGCAGCTTGGAAAATACAAGCATAAGTAAAAGATTCTGAACATCAGCATCCAGTAAGCACTGGATGTTGCCACCAAGCTTCCAGTGTGTGTGTGTGTGTGTGTGTGTGTGTGTGTGTGTGTGTGTGTGTGTGTGTATGTGTGTGTGTGTTTAAAGAGGTTCATCTGGGGGCTAAAGAGATAGATAGCTCAGTGGTTAAGAGCACTGGTTTGTCTTCCTCAAGATCCAAGTTTGAATCTCAGTACCCTCAGGTGTGCTTATAATTATTCATAACTTCAGTTCCAGGAGATTTAACACCCTATTCTGGCCTCCATGAACACCAGGCAAATACATGGTACACAAGTACACATGTAGGAAATACCTCTTTAAAATGCTCATCTGACCTTCATGGAGTCAATATTTAGTAACAACAGTATCACTAACAGGCACTAACTTCAGATGTTTTACAGTGCAGAAATCTGTAGTACCCTAAAAAAGGTCTTTTTTTTTTTTAAGGCAAGAAAGAAAACAAGTTGTAAAAGGTTAGGTTTGCTGATACACAGGCCTGGTATACAACATAGACCAGGAATACATCTGGCACAAGCAATTGTGGCAGAAAGACAGGCAACAGACATTAAGCTGTAGAGAAAACAGAACTAATAAGGATCCTCCAGCACTTTCTGTTGGTAGTTTACATGTGTACCATGCTCAACAGATTAATTGCTTTAAGACAGAAGGCTGGGTTGACCCCACCAGCCCCACCAATACACCTGTCGTTTTTCAGTAACCCTAAGTTTTTCTGCCACAAGTACATGTATCAACACAGCTTACATATCAACAGATACTCAGATTTTTAATTAATCAGTCCAAACTTTCTTTTAAAAAAATCATTCCATCTTCCTTGTCATAAAACCCTTTCTCTGTGTGGTGTCTTTCTTTCCAGTGCTCCTTTTAATACTGAACGATTCTACACTCATCGCCCTAGGGCAGTCAGTTACCAAAGATAGGTGGAGATGAATTTCACTGGGGATTTTAACCTTTGTTGGAGGTTCTTGATAGATCCATAGCTTTACAAAAGTGGTTTCTATGACTGTTAAAACTTGTTCTTAAAACCATACAATTGTGTCTTAAAAAAAAAAAGAGTTATCTGGATGTGGTAGCACACACCTTTGATACCAGCAATCAAACAGGCAGAGGTGGGCAGATCTATGAGTTGGAGCCCAGGGCTACACAGAGAAACCCTGTCTTTAAAAACAACAACAACAACAAAATGAGTTATAATAACAGTGGGAAACTTCAACTGAATTTTTCACCTGTTCAGCAAAGCCAAGGCTTCATTGTAATAATGAGAGCCAATTCAAAGGACTCCAGATGAAACACAGTGTAACTTTTCTTGAACGTAATAATAACATCAAGAAATAACATGCTACACTATATATAAGCAAAGGATGAGGGAGACCCTAACTCCCCAAAAAAGTCATAAAAGAGAGTCATTCTCTGTCAATGTGAACAAAATCTAGAACACTCAAGGGCACTCCCATTTTCTATCCTAACATGCTAATGAATTCACAGCAAAATCTCACTTATAAAATGCCTTAAACCCCTAAGCACAGTTGGATATTCAGTGAAGCACATTTGAATATCCACAGTGATACTAGCCCAAAGCTATTTGCTTGACTAGAATCCAAACATAGGGATTATGTAAGAAGAGCATTTCAGTTAGGGCTGGGTGATGTTTGTTTTCTAAGCTTCTGTGGGTTGAAGAAGACTGTGGACAAGGAAGAGACACCTTGCATGACAGTGACAGCAGACTCAAAATGTAGTCATTGTCATCCTAAGCAAATCATATCTTTTGAAGAACATAGGTGGTCTTGAAATGATGGCCTCATTGGTGTGAGTTGGATAGAGGCCTTGAAGTAGGAATAGTCATGGAGCTGATAAAGCTGATGCTAAAACTGCTGTGATTCTTTTTTTCAAAAAACAGAGAAGCCCAAAATAACTGTCACCAGTTCCAGATGTTTCTTCCTGTTCTTAGCAAACAATGTTTTACATACCATGACTGTTAGAATGATAAACCAACTGTTCTTTAAAACTCTCATAATTTCAACACATCTGTCTTACTGAGAACTGCTCAAAGCTTGGTGATATTATAGATGCAGCATATAACTATATGTCCTAAAATTTCCCCCAGAATGTCAAGTTCTTTTTTTTGTTGTTCTGGTTTTTGTTTTTTGTATTTTTGAGACAGGGTTTCTCTGTATAACCCTGGCTGTCCTGGAACTCACTTTGTAGACCAGGTTAGCCTTGAACTCAGAAATTTGCCTGCCTCTGCCTCCCACGTGCTGGAATTAAAGGTATGCGCCCCCAGAAGGTCAAATTCTTAACACTATCAGGCAAGTGACACATAATTAAAGAAACAACAGCACTGGGAAGGACATTTGATGGGTTTAGATGTCTTGCATTCAGTCCTGTTCTCTTAGTAATCATACTCAGATTAACATTGACACATCACTTCTCCATAAGATCTCTTGGGAAAACAGAGTCTATCTCTAGCAATAAAGAGAATGTAGGAGTTGTAGGTATGGATCTGGTCCCAAGAAAGAGCTGAACTAATAGAATCCCATATCAAAAGCAAACCTTGCCTGAAAACAGCCCAGTCTCCATGATACAAATGTGCTTTCCCCTTGGTGAGGTCAATTTGATGTTTTTCTGTGGTTTTCAGTTCACAATATCTTACCTAATTCAAACACACAGTAGGGCATGAATTTAAAAGACCATCATAAAGGTAACGTGATAATAAACAAACAAGTAATAAATCAGCATACATTGACTATGTGAAGCTTAAAATGTTTGCATGACTATGCAGCCCAAGAAATCTTTTTCTTCTCTTCATAGCTCTTTTTAGAGGATTTTCTTTGCTGTTATTGTTCTCAACTGTTCAAATTTTAGAAGCTACTCATTTGTTCTTTCCAAGAAACAGCTGAAAACATAATGCAATAATAGCTTCCACCAAAGGCGTCTGTGGCTGGCAAAGACTGGCTGCAATAGTACTTTTACGTAAAGGAGAAAAGGGCACAGAATGTCAGACCATAAGGAAGAGTTGTTTGGAACATAAGGTTAGCCTACAGGAGACAACAACTATGTTCATCCCCTCACAGCTTCTATGACTAGACAGAAGTGTACCTGTGCAATGGGATATGATCCACTGTGTACACTAGATCTATGTCCAGGCTCAAGTAATGGCAACAAATGGTTCCACTATTCCCACTCTCTATGAGAGAGATGCTGCTCCTATTCAAGACAGCTCTTGCTTTGGCCAATATTTATAACATAAAACTAGCTTTTTCTCTGGGAAAAACATATTCTAATGCCCAGTCAGCACAGTCAGCCCCACTCATCTTGGCAGTAGAAAGTTCTAGAAAGCTTGTGTTCCCTTATCATTATGTAAAAGCCAAAGGCTACGATGCTGCTATGCCTCTGATGTCTTGATCATGGATCAATTCATTGGATATTCTGGAAAGAAGTCAAATGTCTAGCAATGTACAAAAGAAAATAAAAAAGCCAACACTAAGGTATCAGCATAATCTTGCTTTGGGAGTTTTCATCAAAGAAACAACACCACAAGAAAATCATGAAAAATCCAAAATACTGACATGAAAGAAGTTGGGATTAATAATGGGACTACAAATGTAAGTGTAAGAGATTTTAGAAACACATCTTGCTCAGAGCTAAGAGGCATTAATCAGAGAGCTGTCATGTAGGAGTTAAGCTTTTCTGTAAGGTGGTATCTCTGCCTATAGATTAGTAGAGCTCTCAGACATCATCACAGAAGTTTCTTTGTACTCTGTGGTTAAAATAGAAGTTCACAGCTAGTCACTGTGGACAGAATAAGTGTGGGTGTGATGATGAGCCACAAATGAGACATCTATAACATACCCTCTCCACCAAGGCACAGGGACCATCTGGAAGCAGGGGAAAAACATTGTATAAACCACAGGTTGAAGAAATCCAAAGCAAAACAATGTCTTCTGGATATCACAGGACCACCGGACTCACTAACTCACAACAGCTCTGGTTGTCTGCAGAAGACTTGCACAACATCAAGCCAATCAGCCTTTCAGCATGGAAGAGAAAGGGGCCCACACTCCCAACTCAGAGTAACTATTGGCAGTTGGGCTCTTGGGATGAAAAACTTTAAGGGTGTGACTCCTTCTTTGAAGTACCTCACAAGCTCCAGTGGATGCCCCCAACCCATGAATGTTTAGGAAGAAAAACTGACTTGGTGGTTTATAGGAAAAAGAAAACAAAGGGAAACATGAAACTGGGGACAGGTTAGGAGGTAGAGCTGGGGCTCAGAGGGTTTAGGGGAAGACGGGAAGTGAATATAACCAAAATACATTGAATTGTGAATAATGAAGAGTTATGAAAGCCTTAAGTAATTAATAAGAACACTATATGTATATATACACACACTATTTCCCTCTCTATATATATGTATGTGTATGGTTCCTAACATCTGGAGATGCACAGATTGACATTCACAAAAAAGCAAGAGGTCCTTTGATCTTTCGGTTCACTATTGCAGCTCTAGTAAGCAGTTAGGCAGGATTTGTCACTTAGTTTGATGTTACTGGGTATTTGTTGAAGAAGTATCTGACAGTATTCTGGCATTGGTTGCAAAGACTAAGGAATAAATTCAGTGACTAGTTGAGAGTGGAATTCATCTGCCAGATAGCCAGGAAATCCAGACATTGATTTGAAGAATACATGAGGCTGAGAAGAGGTATTGGGCAAACTAATTTTGTGCAAATGAACTACAGAAATTGACCAGCACATACAAAGTCAAAGAGTGCAAAGGAAACAGCAAGAGGGCATAGCACACTGAAGGGTAGATTGGCCAATATATGCAACAGGTACACCCACCATGTAATGCCCAGGGCCTCCCTGACCCCTTGTTTTGCTTTCTCCTGGAGCAGCTGAACTGTTGGAGAAATCACAGTGGTGTTTATAGAGGGGAAGCCATCTGGAAACACAATCAGAGTCCTGAGCCTCAGGGAATTATTGGACCCATCTGAGCATGAAGGGAACATTTGTACCCAGAGCTTTGGTTGTGGCATGACCTTAGCTCCATGCAGATATAATTTTGCTCTTTTCATGTAACTAAATCAGCTATAGCCATTTCCACCAGCCCCAGCTTAGATAATGGCCATCTAAGAACACAAACTATAAAAAAAACAGGTACCAAAAACACCCAAGAGCTATGATCATCCCCTAGATTATTTCCCAAAGACAAATATTTCACCTACTGATGGAAATCGTTTCCTTATGGAAAGTCTATGTGAGGGACTCACAAAACGTCTAATGTCATAAAGACATTTTATACATAGAATGATTTTTAACATGAAACCCTATCGAAAGGACCTGTATGTCTCTTCGAAAACAATTGACAACTCACCAACTTTGGACCTCCCTGGCCTTGCCACATCCATGACAACAAACTTGGTGAAAGGAGCCTTCACAGATTCAATTCACTCTGAGCTTGAATGAATTGTAGATTTCCCAGTTTTCAAAATCCAATTTCCTGCTGGCCACAGAGAGATTCCTTTGAGACATCCTCTCATCTCTTTAAACTATGAGCTAAAACTATTTGACTGACTGAATCCATCAGAGTAAGCTTACATCCTTAGTATGTTAAAAATGTAGGCCAGTCTAGGCAGTGAGGTTCTCACAACTGACCATAAACACTGGTCATCTCTTTGGAAATGATCACACAATGTGTTCAATGAAACAATGAAGGGCACTCTTCTAAAAATCAGACAATCAAATAAAATAATAAAGGTTGTAGAAAAAAATAAGAGCAGACTTTTTTTCTTGTTTCTTAATTGTTCATCATTTAACAAGTGAGCTCGTGTCTCTAGCTGCATACATAGCAGAAGATGGCCTAGCCGGCCATCATTGGGAAGAGAGTCCCCTTGGTCTTGCAAACTTTATATGCCCCAGTACTGGGGAATGCCAGGGCCAAGAAGTAGGAGTGGGTGGGGAGGGGAGCAGGGTGGGGAGAGGGTATAGGGAACTTTCGGGATAGCATGTAAAGAAAATATCTAATAAAATAAAAAAATTCAAGCTATCTAAACTCTGCATGATATGGAAACAAGTGTATTCAGCTTATCAACTGATATGCAAAGGTCCTGCTATTTCTTTATCAGTTAAATTTAACTATGTGCTCCACATTATTTTGTAGAGAAAAAATGGTGTCACATCACTAAATGAAGAAACATCAAACCCATTTTCCCTTTTGATGATTGAGGATGATATGAAAGTTTTAGCTAAAATGACAATTAATCTCCCATGGCAAATGCCCTAGAAGCTTATCCACTTAGAACTAAAATGACCAAAACGCTATAAGGAGACTATCCTACAATTATTTCCAGGTAGAATATCCATCACTCTAAAACCATTACCTACCACAGAACCTTAGGCTCTTAGCAAGAGAGTCCAATTACAAAAGCAATTAGCTCCACATTCCATATAGAGTCTCATTGTTGTGATCCTTGAAACTAGAAAGACCAAAAATATACTCCAGCAAACAGCCAACAAACCCACAAACTGAGGGTATCCCCAGGCACTTAGCCTATTTTTTAGGTCATTGTTGGTATAGATCAGTGAACAATTTCCTTTACAGTGGGTTTCTAAAACAATCAAATTAAGAGAGTATACTAATTTGCATCAGGCTGAGCTTCATAGAACTAAAGCAAAGCCAACTTAAGCATAATAAAGCTACAATCTCTCCCATATGAAAACTAATCCAGAAGGATATAGGGCTAAAATGGGACCTGCTCATCATCAGCGACACAAACCCTTTCTATTCTCTTCAGTCAGCTTGTGGATCAAGATTGTGATTGAGAAGAGATCTACCAGGTGACTGACCATAACAGATCATAAAGAAGATAAGATGAGAGGTGAATTCTAGCCCTCAATGGCAAATCCTCTCCCTTGGGAGACTTCCCAGTAATTTCACACTAAATCCTATTTGCATCTCATTGAATGGAGTTTTATGGTTTCGCCTAACTATGATACTAGTCAGTATCACTTTTCATCCCAGATGGCCATGTGCACAGCTTAAAAATAGGATTCTATCTCTAGGGAAAATACACAGTGTGTGGGTTAGGAGAGTGAACCAGCATTCTATGACTGGTTCTATGACAAAGCAACCTTCTCTCCTTTCCTCCCTCTCCATCTCTTTCCCTCTCCTTTTGTGTCTCTACCCTTCTTCCTCCTCTTCTGTCTGCCCTGTTTACCTCTCCTTTTCTACCTTTGTTCTTCTTGTGATGACAATTTCTATGACAAAGAAACCTTCTCTCCTTTCCTCCCTCTCCATCTATCCTCTCTTTCCCTCTCCTTTTGTCTCTCTACCCTCTTCCTCCTTTTCAGTCTGCTCTGTTTACCTCTCCTTTGCTACCTTTGTCATTCTTGTGATGACAATTCCTTTCTGTGTCTCTTCTTTATCTTTGACAATTTTCTAGCATTTCTATGCCTTGGTCTCTTGGCTCAAAAGATTAAAATAATAAGAACTCTAGCCCTGGACTACTAGGAAGCTAAATAGATTCATATTGTAGCATATACTATTTTAATCTCCCTGACCAATTATTCTCCTTTTGTGTCATATGAATAAATTTCCATCTTTCAAAAACTATCAGCTAGCAAAAGATAAATATGACACACTGAAACCTAAAAGACACTACAAATGAGTATTTATTGTATATATTGATCTTTTGCTTCCCTGTTATTAATTTTAAGTAAGATGATTTTTTCCTACATACCTACATTCATTAAAAAATCTACATGGCCACCTTGAAACTGAATTTAGAACTATTTTTGCTTTTTATAATAAGTTAATGTTTATTTTTCTTTAAATATTGTTTATGTGGCATAGAGGAGGATTTCTAAAAACCATCAGGCTTCCCAAGGTTCACCTGTGGTGTGTCATGTGTGCCTGCAGAATCTCAGTGCAAATGAGCAAATGGCTAGTGCAAATATTTAAGTATTTCCCTTTTCTCTTCCTATACATAACTTTCTTTGGCTAAGTATTTTGTTAACAAAGCAACAAGTTTTAAATGAAACCTGAAGCATCAAACATATTTAATCAGCTCTTAAAAAAAATATGTAGGAAGATCCATGTCTACTCTTCCAGACTGAGAGGATTTAGTTAGCTCAGTCGACCTAGAGGTGGTGCCACTGAGAAGACTGCATGAAACATAGGGACACGTGGGTCATTTCTACCTCTGTCTAAAAAGCCATTTGCCCTTTGAAATGTCTTTCTTGTCTTGGAGTTTCTTCAGGTATCCAACCTGGCTGCTCCTGCTTAAGCCCAGAAATAGAAGAGAAATTGCTAACAGATGACACTTATTCACAAACACAATGGTGTGTCTTATGAACCAACATCTTTGCTCTATATAAATAGATACGTTCCTCAAAAGCTATTCCTCTTCTAAGTTGTTTGGCATTTACTTGTTTCTTTATTGACCCTTCATTTTCCAATTTATAAAACAATGATAGCCATAGCATAAGACTCTTGTGAACATGAATAAAACCCAATAGAAATATCCCTAAGCCAGAAGTTAGTTTTTCTTTGCATCCAAAGAAAAGTATAATAGTGACACAGACATGCTATAGTTTTCAAAATATTAGGACACTTTTCTTTGTTTGGCTGTTTTACTTTATCTTGAATAAAGGTGTTCCGCTGAAGTTCAAAAGCTTGTGTCAAAAATTCGCTAAGAATCTTGCATTTATCAGCACATTTCCAGTCACTGCACTGACCCCAGCAGATGTTGAGTACACTACAAAACAAAATAGCAGGGGGATTCCTTTAACAACAAACCAATTTTTCCAATAAAAGTTCCATCAGAAGAATCTGCATAACATTCAGACTGCCCTCCAGCCTCAGTTCATGCGACTTTCCTGTAACTAAACTGAATTTATAATGAGTCGAATGGGATTCTGCTTTAGCTTCCTATAACCATTTTTTTCTTTACCCTGGGGTAGTATTAGCTGTGAATTGCATGATAGCTGTAGACTGTTAATTAAGGCAGCGATCAGTACAATCTATTGACTTAAGACACTCAGCCAAGCATCTTTCTCCTGTTGACATGGTATCGATGAAGCAGTTGGTCCATAGGTGCCATTGCTGGAAAATCTAAAACAGCAGCAGCAGTGTTGAAGCAGGTATAAGCAAAGCCACCCTGAAAACATACCTGTTCATAATTCTCAGGGATAGAACCATCTCTCTTTGCTGTCAGGAACTCTATATTCATTTGTTCCCATATCTCTCCTACAGTTTTTCTCTACTTTAAAATGTCAGGGCTAATATTAATAGCACATCAATTCATAAATAGCAATCCCCTCTGTTGGTTTCTTGGATTCCAAGGAAAATATTGACAATAAAACCTTGCCTGAAAGTGCTACTAAAAATAAACTTCATAAAATCCGTATGCCATTGTTATTTGTCTCCCGAGACTGCTTCTATTTGCAAAACAAGACACCTTCATCCACCACCTCAGCATACAGAATCAAAGGTGAGGTTTCCACAGAAATGAATTCACAACCCTAGGTTTACATGCAACTCCTATGTTAAACTATGAATTCCCCTCAGTGGGGCCAGAGTCTAGCTTCTGCATTGAATATCATCCTATTACTTAAAACTAACAGACTTGGCATCTCAGGAAACTCTCAAGGGAGATTGAGGTAGAGAAGCTGCTATGGGGCTACTGCGAGCAAACATTCACTGCCCCTGACCCAGGAAAGAAATCCATTTCCTCAACCTGAAGATGTCAGGTTCTGCTGTTTGATTTGGGTGAATTGCTGAAATGTGAGCACTAAGTAGTATCTATTACTTCTTGGTGGAGGCTTCAGGAATCAGTATTTTGACCACTGTTTCTTCTCTCCTAAGAGCAGAAATGTTTCAAGCAGAGCCTGCTATATCATGCTGTAACCTCACAGTGAGGTTAATAGAAACTGAAGCTACAGAAGTCACCTGGGGAACTCCATTTCCATAGGACACTGATGCAGGGAACAAGTGTCACCACAGCATTGCCTCATAAGACCTGTATGTCATTACAGGAGAATGACACCTTAGTCACTAGCTTATGCCCTTGATATCCAATTACCTATAGGACCTTAAGATGGCTCTTAACCTCAGAGTAACTTCATTTGTAAAATAACGATATATTCTACCAGGTTTATTCCAAGGATCCAATGAATCATATTGTAAAAGAAGCTCAGAATAATGTTTGGCTTTGTTAAAGCTCAATATGGAACCAGCTATGATGGCACACATTGTGAATCTCAGCACTCAGGAGGGAGAAGAGAGAGGATAGTGAATTCAAGGCCAGCCTTGGCAAGTCAGTGAGAGCTGATCTCAAAATAAAAAGTAAAAAGTAGAGGCAAAGGGCAGAGCTTGCATGAGGGTCTGAGTTTAAATTGTTCCACCAACAATAAAGTAAGTAATTTGAAAAATAAATAGGGCTCAAAAAGAACCACAAGTTCTGGGGGACTAAAGCTTTTGATAAGAAAATCATTAGCATACCAATGATCTATGTTTTGTTTCCAATAATATTAGGTTTGAAAACCATGACATAATTACCTAGCCACCTTCTCCTATTACATGCATCCAGAACTTGAGAGATCCATTAGGTGGCACTCATCTTTCTCCTTTACAGAAGTTATACCTAAACAGCCATTGGCATCTTCGGTCTCTATACTTCCATTTCTATATAGGCATGTTGATTCTATGACCAAACGATTTAATGAATGCTACGCACACTCCAGTGAAGTCTGCTTGGCAGGCCAAGAGGCCTGGAAGCACTCATGAGGTAGGGAGTTTCAAGGAAACTCAATCTCCTGGAACCAGGCATTCTCATAACCCGTATACTCATACCCTATCCCCGCGTTAGTCTGGTGTATGGATCCACATGCTCTCTTTTAGTATTATTTTATTATAAGTGCCTTTAAAGATTGAATTTTGACATAGGTAAGCCTCCATCAGTGTTCCAACATCCTAGAAAACCCTTGAAGCCAACGAGCTTGGAATTCAGTAGGAATTCAGTGAGAAGGTTATCAATTCAATAACATTCAAATTTACTTCTAGTAGAGATGGTGAAGCTAATTAGGCATTACAAAGAACGGAATAGCTCAGGGCTGGTCTGCAGAGTGTTTACTTGGGACAATAGCCAGCCTTACCCAGACAAGGGAATTCACAATGGCCTAGTGAATAGGTGGGTTTACCATGAAAGAGTTAGGGAATCCCCCTGAGACAGGTTTCTTAACTAGGCCCAAAGAAACAGCATAATCAGGCATTTACTAGAACCCCTGGTGGTGGGCTTAACAATAGACTAGCATTATACCTGGCTCCCTTCTTAGTGGCAGGTCCCCACCTTCTTTTGATGTATACATTCCTTTTGTATTGTGTCACTGTAATTCAGTGGATGTATCTAACCTGGTTTCTTGTCACTCTTCTGCATAAAAAGTATGATGCTCGCCTTGAAAAATTACATTCAGGTTCTACTCAATCTCTTGTGCCACATCTGTTTGTCATTCATTCGCCGACTCCTTGTCCACCTGCAACTAGAGACCTGTTCTACGCAGACAGGGACCAAAAAGGGTCTGCAGCAAATGAGTCCATGAAACTCTCCTTGCTTCCTAAGACCCTTCCATTTCTACTCCTAGTCTCAGCATACAGAAAAATTGATGATCTCCTTATTATATCAAGAACAGAAAAGAATGGCTAACCTTACTGGGAACTCTTCAAGTAACAATGTGTAAGTTAACATGGCTTCAGATATCCTCACAAAAAAAAAAAAAAAAAAAAAAAAAAAGAAGAAGAAGAAAAGAAAAGAAAAAAAAAGAACTATTTCTTTTTTAAAAAGCGGGTGCTGTCTTAGCTTGTTTTGTGTCACTTTTAAAGTAGAGCATGAACTAGAATCTTTAGAAAGAGATGTGTTTCTCAGCACTGGAGGCTGGAGCGGTTCTATATCAAGACATGGGCATCTTCTTTTCTCCTCATTATATGGAAAAACCCAAATAGTGACACAGCAGATGCCTGGAAATGCAGCCCATGCAATGGAAATTAATCCATCCAAGAAGGTGGATTCAGCTCTTATGGCCTAAATCTCTCATGGACCCTCTAAACTTCCTTCAATTGTTCTGCTGAGTTACACCCTACCTCTAGTGACTCCAGTTGAGGCAAATATTGCAGACAATACTGTATTACAAAGAAACGTTATTTGAAAACAGATGAGCAGGGTTTAGTTCAAGCTTTGTGTCCACTGGAGATATAAAGGATACATTGCTCTCTGAATCTCACTAAAATCTGCTAAAAGCACATTCTATTTGTGAGTGAAATGGAGCTTCAACTTGATCAAAGACATGCAAGCATTTCCCATTTGTCAGAAAATGGCAAGTGGTATACATTTCTTAAAATTCAGACTCAGTATAAATTGGCAACAGGAGACAAGACAGTACCTGGAGCCAGGGCCCTGGTCTTGGATAAACTTCAAAACAATCTGTCCCTCAACCCAATTTCATAATCATCCCTCTGACACTGGAAAGGCTTTAGGAAAAGTGAAAACTCATGTTTCCCAGTTCTTCTCAAACACATAAAAATGATGTAAGCATATTTGAAACCCTATTTTTTTCCTTTTTCCTCCCCTCTTTTCAAAGATCACAAGATTCAGTGGTATGTACTAGTCCTTCAAAGTCCCAAAGCATTGTCTTTTTCTGTAAGCATCAAATCAGATCTAGATTAGATGAAATTAGAATTATTTTATTACAAGAGAAAATGGCACTTGAGCTGTTCACTTAAATTTCTTTTGTTTGTTTACTTAAGACCATTACCTGGGGGAGAATAATTGGCCATTGAATAGGATGAAGCTCCTAATTCATAATTCACCATCAGTGCTAATATGGGTTTGAATTACACCAAACTCAGAACCTAATAACTGAATAATTTTAATTTTTTTAAAAAGAAGTTTTGCTTAGAAGGAAGAATTTGGGGTATATCCAGTAATGTACACAAGCGAGAATTGCCTAATATGTGCACTCTTTTAGGTGAGAGACTCCCAGGACTCATAGGGAGGGATCTTTGATGAAATGCCCAACAGTAGGGAGAGGGAACTTATAGAGCTCACCTCCAGCAGGAAGACAGGACATCAAGTGAGGGATGGGGTTGCCATCCCACAGTCATATTTCTGACCCATAATTGTTTCTGTCTGAAAGAATTATAGGGATGGAAATGAAGAAGAGCCTGAGGAAAAGAAGGTCCAGTGATAGGCCAAAGTGGGATCCAGTGAAAGGGTAGGTCCCAAGGCCTGACACTATTACTGAGACTATGAAGCGCTCACAAAAAGGGATCTATCATGACTGCCCTCCGAAAGTCCCAACAAGCAGCTGAAAGAGTCAGATGCAGGTATTTGCACCCTGAACAGAAGCAGCTGACCCCTGTTGTTGAATTAGGGAAGTCTGAAAGAAGCTGAGAAGGGCAACTCTGTAGAAGGACCAGCAGTCTTAATTATTCTGGACCCCTGAGATCTTTCAAACACTGGACCACCAAACAGACAGCATACACCAGCTGATATGAGACGCCCAACACACATACACTAGAGGACTTCCAGGTCTTTGTTCATTCAGAAATGAAGCACCTAACCCTCAAGAGATTGGAAACCTCAGGGAGTTTAGAGGTCAGGTGGAGAAAGGTTTGGGGGCACCAACGTAGAGACTGGGTGGGTTGGGGACGAGGTGTGAGATGTGGAGCAGTCAGAGGATAGGTGGGGAGAGGTGAAGAATGGAATATGGAGTATAAAAAATGAATTACAAATATAATTAAATTATAAATGAATAAATAAAAATAAAACACAGAGACATGCTAAAAAACTTATACATATGAGCCAAGATACATCCTTGAATTCTTATTGTGTATGGAGCTTAAATATTCAATAATCTTTTTGTAATGTATTTTCAGAAGTATATGGTAGATTGTTTTGCTATTTAAATCACCAAAGGATTCTAAACATTTAAAAATATCTATAAAATTTGCAATGGGTTATAAAATGGTAAAATATTATTCT
Organism: Mus musculus; assembly: GCF_000001635.26. Taxonomy (NCBI): domain Eukaryota; kingdom Metazoa; phylum Chordata; class Mammalia; order Rodentia; family Muridae; genus Mus; species Mus musculus. Next base: position 32,670,709 of record NC_000074.6, read on the forward strand.
CTTCATTTATCCTGTATACAAGCCCACAAGAGTCATTTGACAGAAGAAAACAAAATCTAAGCTTTGTTGCAGAATGATAGCAACAAATCATTCCAAACTTACATGTGGGGTTCTCTTCCCTTTTTTCATAATTTTTTTCTTTGGAGAACAGATGAGCTTTACATAGTCAAAATCAGTGGCTGTCCTAATTACATCACTTCTTCTGTCAAATAATATTTTATACAGATGTACAGAGGGAATATTAGGTCACTGAAACTGATCAAATACATCGAATCAATGTTCTCTGTGCCTCTTTAGGGAATGTATATATAAGAAAGGGATTAACAATTGAGATGTACTCATTAATACTTACAAAGGGAATTTTAAAAGACAAGACTGATTTTCAAAAAAGATAAGACTGATTCTCAAGCCCATGAGTTTACACAAACCAAAAATTTGTCGCATTTGCATATAATTTAAAAATACAACTTTGTTTGATGGCATTTAGTGTTTTTGCATAAGGAGTGACCTTCATTTTTCGTCACATGCTGCAGTGAGAAGTTTAAACAGGGTATAAAGACAGCAATAGAAATAGGGCTGTTCCTAGCCCTACCACATTGCACACTGAAATTTTTAGTGAAAAGCACAAGTATAAATATTTTATCACTCATCTATGAGTGGGTGTCCTCACTTAGGTACTCTTCATATTCCCTGAGTTTAGACTAAGAAAATATTTTCTATGTCAGACATTGAGTGGCCCCTTCAATGGATTTGAAGCATGTCAGGTACCAGAAGAAAGGAAAGTAGACAGCATCGCTTCTGATCCTTGGTCATGCCTGTGCAATGCTCCAGTCAGCCTCCACTGACTCACTACTATCCTTTTATGGCTAAGCCATTGCCCAGTACTCTCTGCCACACACCTCCAGAACTGTCACAGACCTCCAGAGACTGCAGAAAAAGAGAGGGATAAAAGTGGCAGCACAGTGTGACAGTTCTGAAACACTAGAAGGACATTACTAAGTGCACTAATGCGGAATGTCTCCTTACTCTCCGCTTCCTTCAATATTTGCCAAGGTCTTTAGTCTGTGGGGGTCAAGCATTTTGGAAGAGACTATTTAAGGGCTGTCAAAAGATATGACTGTGTAACTAATCTCTTCATAAAGCATTCTTAATGAAGCACATCTATGTTTATGCTTCATTTTGAACAAAAATATTTCAAACATATGCATTATAATGCCATATTCTATCATTGGGAACATAGTACATATAACATCTGAATCAAAACAGTTTATGAATAGAAACAAAGTAAACTTTTATAGATGTCAAGAAATATGTCACTGAGACACTTAGGGAGCTTTGTGATTAGGGCAGAAGAGTCAATGACATTCATGTGACATTTCCTTTAATGATATCCCAGTAGATTAATGCCAGCCTTGGAGATACTATAGCCTAAGATCTGAATTCCAGTCCTAATTCTATTCCTAATTGATTTGATGTAAGGAAGAAATAAGGTAGAAATTGCAAGCAGTTAGTTGGGTATCAAAGTAAAATCTCAACTGGAAGTAGGTAACTTGCACATGGGCTAGGACCATATGGGAGGCCATTATAGGAAGGCAAGGAAGAGACAAAGCCCCCAGAAAATAGTGATCAGGGATATAGACAAGTGGTCCACCAACACCTGTGTTACCTTTCTGGTCTGAGATCACATGTCCATGTATGGGTCTGAGTAAAGGGACCATTATCATAGGTAAAAATGAGAAGACTGATTGTTTGACATAAACTGCCAGATACCTTGGCTTCAAACATAATATGAAGTGGAATAAGAATCAAATCTAATATATAGATAAACCAGCCATTAAAGTTCACAACTAAAACTTAGTTCAAAACATGAGCAAGAACCTGAATAGATATTTCTCTAAAGGCTGTATAAATATGTCCAATAATTATTTGAAAACCATTTTAAGCTTCACTAATCTTTCAGAATATGAAGGATCAAACTGAGTGTGGTTGAAAACACCATTGATCTCAGTTCTTGAGAGGCATAAGCAAACTGAACTGTGTGAGTTCGAGGCTAGTCTATTCTATACAATGAATTTGTGATGGAATGAATAGGAACGGTCCCCACAGGTCTATAGGGAGTGGCACTAATTAGGAGGTATGGCCTTTTTGGAAGAAGTGTTTCACTGTGGGGGCAGGCTATGAGCTCGCAGACACTCAAGCCAGGTCTATTGTAGCACACTGTATCCTTTTGCTGCCTTTGGATCAAGATGTGAACCTCTTAGCACCTTCTCTAGTATGTCTGCCTGCATGTCACCATGTTTCCCATCATGATGATAATGTATTAAACCTCTGAACCTGCAAGCCAGCCCCAATTAAATATTGTCCTTTATGAATTGCCTTCATCATGGTGTGTCTTCACAGCTATAAAACCCTAACTGAGACAGAGTTCCAGGCCTGCTAAGAAATAAAATAAAAGGGTAAACTGTAAGATACTTCATTACCAATGGAATAGCTATTAATTGAAGAAAGTAAAGAAAAGGAAAAAGGGAAGGAAAGGAAGGAAAGGGAGGAAAGGAAGGGAGGGAGGGAGAGAGGGAGGGAGGGAGGGAGGGAGGAAGGAAGGAAGGAAGGAAGGAAGGAAGGAAGGAAGGAAGGAAGGAAGGAAGGAAGGAAGGAAGGAAGGAAAAGAACAAATGTTGGTGGAGATTTTGTTCCCTTTATGAGAATATAAAATCACATAGTTACTTTGGAAAACAATATGGCAATTTCTAGAAAGCATGAATTTGAAAGACAACAAGCTGGTGTATATGGGAATGTTTGGAGGGAGGAAAGGGAAGGGGAAATAATGTAGTTGCATTATAATATCAAAAACTGAAAGTAATAAGAACAAAACAGATTGACATTATGATATAGAAGCTATGATTCTGGGTATATTCAAAACATTCAGATTAGCTTCTCATAACTAGATACCCATGTTCTTACTCATTATATGTAAGAAGGAAGCAAGAAGCCAAGCACCAGGGATAGTTGAATGAAAATGCAGAACTTGTTACTCTGTACACTAGAATAGAATATCATTCACCCTTTAAAATAAGGAAATTCTACATGTTATTGCATGGATGAGCCTTGGGGATTTTACATGAAGTGAAACATATTTGGCACAAAGGGATAAACATGGCTTGATTCCAATAACATGAGGTACTTAATGTAGTCAAAATATGTCTTTGTGGTAACAGTATGGTGACCCAGAGACTGAGGGGAGAGGGAAATGGAAATATATCATTAAAAGGATGCAGAGTTCCAGCTTTTAAGTTTTTAGATTTAAAAAAAGAAGCTACATGAATTGATACTTATGAATGTACTTAACATTGATGAAACATACACTCAAAATTGAGATGCTATATTTCATTTGTATTTTAATGTACAAAAAGGTGTGAACAAAAATAAAAAAACAAAACAAACAAAAAACCCTGCTTCCTCCCCCATAATCTTCAAAAGCATTACATGTATAATACTGTTTGAATCCAGGACAAGATCCTCCTCCACAGCAGATGTTGGGAAGAGAGCGTGGGAGAAAACAATACTGCTAAATATGATAGGGTCTGGGGAGATGGAGAGTGGGTTAAAATGTCTACTGTATGAGCATCCGGATCAGAGTGTGGATTCCCCAGAAACCCACACAATTGCAGGATAGATACTATGTTATGCCTGCAACTCTAACCTTAGAAGGTAGAGGGGAAGATCGCCAAAGCAACATGACTAGTGAGAGTGGCTATATCCATGAGTTCTGGGTTTGATTGAAAGCCCCTGCTCCAATGAATAAGGTAGAAGAGAGATCAAGTATGATTCCCAACATCACCATCACATTTCCAAATATATAAGAACATATAGTCATGCACATACATGTACTTCATGCATACAAAACACATACAAATATGAAAAGGTGATTTAAAAATAAAACATGAAATTCAAGAATAGCTTTGGAGGAAGAACTTAAAAGAAGTAGTCTACAGCTAGAGAAACATGCCATGTGGGAAACGAGCATTAATGTGAATTTTGTTCTATCAAATTACCCAAGAGAAGCTGAAGACAGACGTGAGAAATAGAGCAGAAATCTTTGAGAAGCATGCACACACTTGCTAAAACACATTTTATGATTTATTAACTATTAGGGAACACAAGCCAGTGTGAACAATCACAACTGTGTGATGATATTTTTTATTGAGCTAACTCTAAGAATGTCCACAAATATGTACTGTGTGCCAAGAGCTCTAACATGGGTCACCTGATTTAGTTCTCCTAGTTTTAGCTACAATGTGCCCTCAGATGTCTTGAAACCTCTGGTTCACAGCTGAGTAAGTGAAAGGCCAGGGAATGTTGGTGACTTTCCCAAGGTTATGTAGCCAGAAAAGGAGCCAGGCTGCTGAGCAGCAACGTGACTCATAAAGCCTATGAGAACCAAGTCGGCACAAGCTGAACTTCACTCAGCAAGTGGGACAGGATGGACTGATCAAGTGCTTCTCTGACATCCCTGACTGGGAGGATTTCTGCAGCTAAGCTAATGGATGTGGAGAAAGGCAGAGACCCCGTGGACCCCAGGTAGACTTTGGCTACATTTTCAGGCTCCAGCTATAGTTTGCAGGTTTCCCCCCCTCCCCCGATATAAAATTCATTGCAACAACGGAGATTACTTATTTAAAACATTTGCTCATAGCTATGAGATTTGAGTGTTAAACTAAACTTTGTTTTCTATCAGATGTAATGTTTGAGAAGGGATGATCTGTCTGATCCCTTGCTCCTTAATGAGGAAGCTAGAAGTTAAGGGTGACTCATGACACTTGATTTGGTGAAATTACTGGAGGTACAAGTGCAGTCCTGTGACTGAGGTGTGTAAGGCAACTTCACAGCAGAGTCAACAAGGAAAACAAGAAAAGCAGCAACAGACTCTGCACGTGCACACATCTGCTTCTCATTAGCAACTAAAATTCATGTCAATTTAATCATTTTAAATTATTATCATGTATCTTATGTTATTTTCTATTTTATTAATATATTTTATATCACTAAAATCATATCTAATATATTTTATATCATTATTACATTTATATTATTAAAATTATTAATAATGACAATAATTTTCATCATTAATATGAAATAAGTATGAGAGTAAAGAAGTTCAGTGACATTCCAATAAATTATAACATGCTGGGATTCATTCTTCTCTTCCAAGGACTAGAACTCTCATGCTTGCTTATATGCAAAGTATATGATAATAGCCTCAATTTATTTTAATGGTCAATATCCATAGCGGCAAGAGGAACAGGAACACCAACGGAAACAGAGAAGCCATTGGAGAATTCTGTGAACTGTAGAACATAAACCAGTAGTAAGGGAAACACTAGCTTAGATAGGGCACATAGGCTTCTTCAGTTTTCCCACAATGCAATGAGAGGTCTATGTCAGGGAGCCTCAACAGCACACTCCAGGCTGAACAAAACAAACAGCAGACGGTTTTATTAATTTTCAATTATCCTTGGTAATCCCAGTTGGACGACAAATAGACAACAGCCAGATGAAATAAGGGGCACATTTCAGCCTTTAAATGTGCACGTTTTATTTATCTTTTTATCCTTTCCTCCTCTCTTAATCTTGGAGGATCACTGAAAGTTATGAAGTGTTTTAGAGACAGGGCCCTAGGACCAGAAATGACAGAGGGGACACAGTAGCACGGAAAAGTCCTAAAACCAAAGATTCTGACTTCGGATAAAGAAGTGACCATCATGCTGTTCCTATAAACATCTACAGAGATGTCGCCAATCACCAGCAAGGAGATGTTCCTGGGAGTTTATTAGAGAGGCAGACCCCCAGTGTACCTACACCCAGGACACTAGAAATCTTGGAAGGGACACGCAGACATCCATAGTTTAAAATGACTTTTAGATGGCCCTGTCACCAAGACATACTGACATTTGAGAATGGCCCTCCCAATCCATCAAGCTACACTTCATTTCTGTTTTCCTTAGGAATTCCAAGATTAAGCTCGTTAGGCATTTGCCATCTATGGTACTCCATATTTAAGCTACTAATCCTAGAGTCTGTCAAGGTTCAAAAATATCCAGTAATCCATGACAGAGCCTGAAGCTCCACAACTGTTATATATGGACTGAATGTGATACTCCACGCTCCCACATATTCTATTTCCATCTAGGAAGTCAGCGAGCTGTTTTAGAAGATGAAGTAGCAGAAGTGAGCAGAGTTCAGAGCCATGGTTGTCTGGAATAGGAGAAGATGAGGTCTCAGTAATAACCCATTGTTTGAGGTACTTAATACAATGTGTGATTAATACAATAAGAGAAACAGAAAATCATGTGACTGTGTAATGTTCTAATAACGTGAACATCTGTTTAGTCTTAATACATCTCCATTGTTCTTTGGGTAAAACTAGAAAACTCTCAGTAAACTTTCTATCCCCAAATTCCTTCTAAATAATAATCTGATGATTTTTTAAGTTAAATACATGATTAACACTTTATATCTTTTCTTAAGCTAAAGAGGACTAGAATGACACTAAGAACAGAAACTAAGTTGTAAATCTCTGGCTATATCTAGTAAACTATAGTATTACAAAAGACAGAATTTACACATATATACACTGTTGGTGTTGTGCCAGATCTTGCAGGGGGTGATGTATTTTTCAAAACTTCAATGACTGGATAAGGAAAAAAATTTTTTTAGTCAAATAATATTTATTTTTTATTTTGTACCTCTGTTTCTTGCATTATTAATTCAAGACTGAAAATCTGGTACCCTAGAGAATCATGAAAAGTAAATAAGGGAAAATGTGGAAGCCATTTACAACAGGGCTGAGCTGTTAAGAATACTGTCAGTAAAATAAATAAATAAATAAATAAATAAATAAATAAATAAATAAATTCCAGAACAACAATATGAACTAACCAGTACCCCCAGGGCTCGTATCTCTAGCTGCATATGTAACAGAAGATGGCCTAGTCGGCCATCACTGGGAAGAGAGGCCCCTTGGTATTGCAAACTTTATATGCCCCAGTACAGGGGAACGCCAGGGCCAAGAAGCTGGAGTGGGTGGGTAGGGGAGCAGGGCGGAGGGAGGGTATAGGGAACTTTCAGGATAGCATTTGAAATGTATATAAAGAAAATATCTAAAAAAAAAAAAAATACTGTCAGTACTGAAGAAGTGGCCAGTATCCTCAAAGTTTCCACAGAAAGGCTGGACATCCCGACATGGGTTTTGGCAGGTGTAAACATTATCCTGTATAGGAAAACAGTTCCTAACCTTCTGCGCCTGTATCACAAGCTTTGTAATTCTAATAAGACAATCATAGAAATACATCATTAGACCCAAGTAATGGATGGAGATATGTGTGTGAGTGTGTGTGTGTGTGTGTGTGTATGTGTGTACGAAGAAAAGGATATCACTATATTGCAGAGGAATCTACATTCTCATATTCACTGTATCATTATTCATGTTAGAGGAGATGATATCTATAAACAGATGATCAGATAAAGAAATTCGTGGCAAATAGGAAAAATTTGCAAATAAAATCCTTGAACTATACATAGAAATTAAGTTTAAATGTACCACACAATGGAGTACTACTCAGCTATTAAAAAGAATGAATTTATGAAATTCCTAGGCAAATGGATGGACCTGGAGGGCATCATCCTGAGTGAGGTAACCCAATCACAAAAGAACTCAAATGATATGTACTCAATGATAAGTGGATATTAGCCCAGAAACTTAGTATACCCGAGATATAAGATACAATTTGCAAAACACATGAAACTGAAGAAGAACGAAAACCAAAGTGTGGACACTTTGCCCCTTCTTAGAATTGGAAACAATCACCCATGGAAGGAGTTACAGAGACAAAGTCTGGAGCTGAAACAAAAGGATGGACCATCTAGAGACTGCCATATCCAGAGATCCATCCCATAATTAGCCTCCAAACGATGACACCATTGCATACACTAGCAAGATTTTGCTGAAAGGACCCTGATATAGCTGTCTCTTGTGAGACTATGCCGGGGCCTAGCAAACACATAAGTAGATGCTCACAGTCAGCTATTGGATGGATCACAGGGCCCCCAATGGAGGAGCTAGAGAAAGTACCCAAGGAGCTAAAGAGATCTGCAACCCTGTGGGTGGAACAACATTATGAACTAACCAGTACCCGGGAGCTCTTGTCTGTAGCTGCGTATGTATCAAAAGATGGCCTAGTCGGCCATCACTGGAAAGAGAGGCCCATTGGACATGCAAGCTTTATATGCCCCAGTACAGGGGAACGCCAGGGCCAAAAAATGGGAATGGGTGGGTAGGGAAGTGGGGCGGGGGAGGGTATGGGGGACTTTTAGGACAGCATTCTAAATGTAATTGAGGAAAATACATAATAATAAAAAATATTTTAAAAAATTAAAAAAATAAAAAAGAAGTTAAGTTAACTAATAGAGAAGAAATAGAAAAATATCAAAGCCTAAACTCATGTAGACAAAATCTAATATCAGTGAAGTCAGTTCTTGCCTTCCAATACTCCTCCAGCTAAAGTTTTTCAAAATTTAACCCAGGTGAGGAGCCGCTATGTGTAGCAGCAGTAAGCAGTAACTAGGATCTTGTGGAAGGACCACAGCCTGAACAGCTGGTAGAGTTGGCTGCCTCCTTCTCTGCCCTTGTTCACTATATGACAAGCAGACACACTGTTTGCCACCAGAATAAAGTTCTGAAACCCACTTTCTAAATACAGTTAACCATCTGCCTTAAGAAGGCTTCTAGCCAGAGAGTGGAGTGTGGTTTCATCTAGCAGAAAGATACTCATGAGATCTCCACACAGACAAGACAGGAGCGATATAAAGATGAGTGGCCAGACTCCATGGCAAAGAGGAAAAGGAAAACACAACTTCATGAAATCTTTAAAAGAGCATTTCACACAACAAATAGTTCCTCTGACTAGACAACAGACATTACTTGGCAGCTTAAGAAAATTTTCTGATACAGAAGGGATCCAATATTCGCCACTGTCAGGTTCTTATACTGGGGTAAAGGTGGATGGAACAAAACCATCTGTGTTGAAGGTGGTAAGCAGTGTTGCACGGTATGCAAATAAAAAGGGGAAGGGATGAACAATGACAGAGGGTGGTAAGTGGATAATGGGTGGGTCTTTTCAGAAGAGCTTGAAAAGATGTATTAATCATGAGGCTCAACCAAACTGAGAAACCCTAGATGTCTCCAGAAACAGCTACTCACAAAAGAGTATGGGATCAAATGGCCTCCAAGCCAAGATATACTTCCCCACAAAACATGGTCAGTGTGACTGGAACAATGAAAACAGATGGAGAAATGAGATAAAGCGTGGAACACAGCTGCAGAAGTAACTGGTGCTTGACAACACAGCTGGAGAAGTAACAGGTGCCTGACAACACAAACTGCACAAGTAACAAGTTCTTAGCATTGAAGGCTCACACAGTTCATGCCCAGAAGTTGAGGTTATTAGAAAAAGGGTTTCCTTTTAAGGAATGATATGATGTATATTTTAAAACTCTCTTTAAGTATGCTGGCTACATTAAAAATAGAGAGTAAAAGAACAAATCCAGGCAAACAAGCAAATCCAGCACTCAGGATGCTGACGCAGAGGGATCACTATGAAAGTGAGATTGGTCTGAGCTATAGAGTGAGTTTCAAGCCTTTCTGGTGTACTGAGGGTGTCTTCCTAAATCACAGCAAGAGGAGGAGGGTGGAGGATAATGGAAGGAGAAAGACAACATGAACCATGGAAATCATTGAGATTAGAGACAGAGAGAGGGCAGTGAAACCCAGTTAGATTCGGCATTTGCCAGAGTAGAGGCAGAGGGACAGAACTGTCTCAAATGTTGGGTGCAGAATGTAGAAAAAAGGGAGGCACAGGTTGTATACAAGGTTGATGTGAACAGCAGGAAAAGGGAACTTCTCTTGATGAGTGATACTAGAAAAGAGGGAGCCCTGTCAACCAGACTCTGGGAGTTGAGCTTGGTGTATTTTTTTAGACACCTGAGCTGAGGGTTTTGCATAGGCAGTGAGCGTCCTGAACTGTAGTTAAAGGCAGAAGTACTATACAGGTGCATCTGACTCCAGGAAATCCTTTAGATTCATGAACAGAGCCATCAATATCTCTCAACCGAGAAGAGCTGACTTTAATAGAGTTATAGGTAAGTTGCCAGCTCTATGTACCTTGTCACTTGCCCCTTTCTTGTTCTCTCTGCCTCCTGTCTACCATTAGGTGAGCAGTCTCTCCTGCTACCTGTTTCTATCAACATGATTCTCTGATACACCATAGGTCCAGAAGAGTGGAGCAGACCAACTATGGACTGGAGCCAGGGACCAAAATAAATGTTTCTTCTTTTGTTGTTTTTCTTCAGTATTTTTGTGACAGTAACAGGAACCTGACTAATACAATGCTATATATGGCATTTTCTACCTGAAAAAATCATATTTGATATACTAATTTATATAAAAATTGTCAAAGAAGTGGAACTTCAAGATCCAAGGCTTATACATATATAACCTATCAACCTGTCAAGATGTAAAACTAGCTCATAAGAAAACTTAGTAGAAGTAGAAGAAAAATTCAAAAATTCAAAATAGAAATAACAAACATTTTTTAGGGCATTTAATGTCACAATCATAAAACATGGCTGAGGAAAATGACCTAATAAAAATAATCATCATAAAAATAAAATTATATTTAGGATATATCATACGTGCCAATTAGAGAAGACTGAGCTGGAAGATGACCTTGGGTTTTCTCAGATAGTAGTTTAAATGAATAAATTCCTGAAGAGTATTAAAGAAAGTCCATGGCTCAGAGAGGCTAGAAACAGTGTTTATCTTTTTTAAAAAAAAGGTTAAAACCAAAAGTTTAGATTGGATACATTAAAGAAAATGGAAGTTGAAATCATAAAAGACTGAAACTTCAACTAATGTTAATTTTCCTATCTGTGGCATTTACAGTGCAGCCCTACATGCACAAATCTCCCTCAATATATATAGACATATGATTAAAAATAAAGTACTTTTAAGAATAATTATAATATTTGAAAAGAAGTCAATGATATAGTCATTTCAAGGGGTCAAAATAATAGATATCTGTTGAGATTTGTGCTTTTGTTCCATTGCCTTCACCACAGCTGTGTGAATAGAGACATTTAAATACTGTTGCACAGACACACGCCAAGTGAGAACCACAGAGAATTTATGAAGGTTGTAATGGAAGTCTTTTTCATCACATTCTCCATGACTTGTTTTCCCCATTATTTTTTATTATTTTTTAAAAGTGTTGTATTTAAAACTAGGCTTGGTAGCATATGCCTATAATCTTAGTACTTGTGAGGAAGGGGAAGGATAAATTAGGAGTGAAAGACCAGTCTCAACAACACAGCAAACTAGAGTGTAGCCTAGGCTATAGGAGAATATATATATATATATATATATATATATATATATATATATATATATATATATATATATATGTATGTATGTATGTATGATATAATGTATATATTATATCAATAGCAAAATTAATAGTAGTTTTAAATTTCTATAATATGATCAAAATGCTAATCATAGTTCATATTTTATTATTTTTCCTTTTGTCTCTTAATTTTATCTGACTTCAGTTTTAAAAAGTATTCTATAAAAATATGCATCTCTCTTACATTTTTATGTAAGAAAGAATACTTACCTGGGACCCTAAGAGTCAGGAAACGTGGGTGAAGAACCTACCTTTAACCCAAGACAGTGGGATGGATGCTGATCTAGCTTGTGTTGTACTGTTTATAAAATCAATTTAGATTACCAGAGGTACCAAGCCAAACTCTCTAGTTGGATGCATTATTTTTCCTCCTTATCGAGAAAACAAGTTACATCATTATCAGACTCTCTTAAAGGAAATCTTTTTGGCTATCAGTTACAAAACATATATTCATTACAGTACCACTCATAACAGCCAAGATGCACCAAAAATCTCAGTGCTTAGTGTAAGATATGGACAAAGGGAACAACCTCAGTGCTGAGCGTAAGATATGGACAAAGGGAAAACACTATAAAACAGAGTGTTCTTCTTTAAGAAAAAATTCTTCAATGTACAACAACACAGATAAACGTGGAGAACATTACACTAAGTGAAACAAGACACACAAGACATGTAAGATACACACTGGATGACTCTGCTTGCGGGAGATAATATCGAGTATACAAACTTATTGAATCAAATTATAGATGGTGGCTACCAAAACTGAGGGAAAGGGAAGGAGAGACTCTGTAGGAATATGGTTTCAAATATGAAAAAGTACAGAGATTTGCTGTGCAACAATGTGATTATGACTAAAAATACTGAACTCGGTGCTTAAAAACACGTTCCTAGAGCAGACCTCACAGTGAGTGTATAAACTACGAAGACACAAATTCAAGCCCACAGAGCTGTATTTTTGCCTTAGCATGAGAACATTTAGTAAGTTTTTCTTCTTTCTTTTTTTCCCTTTATCATCATCATTTTCTTGCAAAATATCTATTGAGCACTTTAATTATGATCAAGCAGTGAGATGGGTCAAAGATACAAATCAAAACTCAACGAGACAACCACAGACTCTGTCTTCATTACACATGCCTTCTCATGATAGGTAAAGAGGAATAATAGATAAAATACCATTTTAAAAGCAGAAAACACTATCACGGTCAAAACAAACAAACAAACAAACAAACAAACAAACCCTCATGTAAAAGTCACATTGAGGAGTAAACTTTCTCTCAGTATATGATAACAGTGCATCCAAGCTGACTGTGCCACAGAGAAAAACACACATTAGCTTAAATGCCTGGACAATGGTGAAGACCTTTGAGAAGCAAGGGCATGTTATGCCAGTGGCCATCCCTGTGTCCTACTTCCTGGGAAGATAAAAGTGTCCCTGAGGCTGGGACTGGCACTTCAGACTAATAGATCAGGGTAAGGAACCAGCCTGACAGGTATTTCTCTTTTAATTGTAGTAGTTTTCCTTGGAGAGATGACCCTGGGCTCTGCTCCCTATAGTTAGCCAACTGAATTTTACAAAACCATTGCCAACAACTGTAGTCAGGTCTTCACAATTTACTAAATGTTTCAAATATAGCCTCTTACTGTAGCTTTAACTTAGAGAGCTGTGAAATTGATTACAGGAATCTTCTGAATGCATTAATGTGTGACATTAATCAGTAAGGAAGAATGCATAGTTATAGCTTCCATTTACCAAATAATTTACTCCACTGAAGTCAAATAGAGTCACTTACTCATGTGTCTGTTACAATCAAAACCATTGGGTCAATCATTACACTTTAATATGATTAATGATCAATGTGCATTTTTATGTGTGTTTTATTTTATCAATGAGTGTTTTTCCTGGGAGTTAATAATGAGAGGACATAAGATTGGGTGACATTTTAAAATCAATACTATAAATACATACATCTAAATAAATTATGCCATCTTATAAGAAAATAGAAAATCTATACTCTATAAAGCAGAAGTAATTGTTCTACATTTTTATTTAATATTATAATATAATAAGCCCAATATTGATGAGAGTGTGCAAGAATTATGGAATATTAATATATTTGTAGCATAATTCATTTAAAATGACAGTAGTGATAAGATTACTGGCTTGTAAATGGATGTTATATGCTTATAATTCATTTGGCTTAGTAGCAGGTTTTGTTTTTAATCCAATTACTGAAGACTCAAATAATCATAGGAATTTGCAGTAGAAAAATATATCTTCAATTAAGCAATAAGTACATTTAAAGACACTTCATAATGACAATTTTCCAGATGAAGGCACATATTCTTCCTCTATATCATACTCCATCTCTTCACTATCATAACCAAGATTTAACTGCTTATTGCCTGAAAGCTGCTTAAAGCTTTAGAAGTTATCATTTCTCTTTGTTTATTGTTTTAAATTGGATCTCGTGTAGCCCAGGTTGGCCTCATACTAGCTATGCAACCAAGAATAGCATTCAACTTTTTATTCTCCTGCCTTCAACTTCTAAGCATTAGAGTTATGGGCTTGAAGTGTGCTTTGTGCCTATTTATGTAGTGCTAGAGATTAACTCTAGAACTTTCTCTGTGCTAAGCAGGCACTTAATCAAATGAGGAAGATTTCCAGTTCATTACTGTATATGTTTTAAAAATTCAGTCTGGTTAGCTGCTTTCTAGGAAGGCAAGATGATCAATAGGTGTTAGCTCATGTCTGTATCTTACAGAAATGACCCTACAGAATGACTCTGTGGCTATGAAGCAATAAAAACCTTCAGTGTTATGAACTCAGTCTTTTACGTTTTCTGTTCTTAAATGACTACATATATATATATATATATACATATATATAGTGTTATACAAATATATATTACATATCATGTATGTAGTTTCGTGCATAAAAGAAACATTTAGTTCAAGGTTATGCACTTTGCTCAGTTGTTATTTTTAATAAAATGACAAACCCATACAAAGTCATCTTAAATGTGTCTGATACATAAAAATAATGATAAATCAACAGTTTTTCTCATAAAACTTTTTATTGGATATTTTCTTTATTTACATTTCAAATATCCCCTTCCTTCCCTCTCAGAATGAAAAGATTTTCATAGCCATAAAACACTCAGAAAATTATTAAGTAAAGTCAGTCTTGCTAGAAATCTGGTTGATTTCATATCTAAGTATAAATCTTGCTAACAGTAATAAATAAAATAAAAGGCTAAAGGTTTTTCTTTCCTGGGACTGAAGAGATGGCTCGACAGTTAATAGAATCCTCCAACTTACAGAGGACATTGGTTTGGTTCCCAGCACTCACACAATAGCTTGAAACTGTTTGTGTCTCAAGTTCTAGAAGACAGGATGCTCTCCTCCAGACTTCACAGGCAACAGGCATGCATGTGGTACACACACACACACACACACACACATACACACATAGATATAGATATAGATATAGATATAGATATAGATATAGATATAGATATAGATATAGATATAGATATAGATATAGATATAGATATAGATATAGATATAGATATAGATATAGATATAGATATAGATATAGATATAGATATAGATATAGATATAGATATAGATATAGATATAGACATAAATATAGACATAGATATAGACATAGATATAGACATAAATATAGACATAGATATAGACATAGATATAGATATATGTATGTATATTCAAATATATCAAATAAAAAACTGAAAGTTATTCTTTGTAACACATCCAACAATAGCAATGTATAGCAGGAGGTATATTTTCTGACCCTAGCCCAGCTCCTCGCACGCCCTGTCATGGACTGCCTTTGTGATTAAGCTATGGGTCCTACTGCTTTTGTCTCACCCTAGTCAAGACGTCACAACAGCCTCGTTTTGTAGGTACGATTAATATCCATGATGTACTGGTTTTATATAAGGGAGATTACTGTGGCTGGGCTTCATCTGATTAGTGGGAAAGCCTGCAGGACAAAAGCTGAGGATTCTCTGAAAAGGACTAAACTGCCTCAAGATAGTTTATTCATCATAGAATACTGTCTTGCTCTCAGTCTGCAGGCACATCTTCAGAGTTCTGACTTGCTTGTTCCAACAGATGTGCATGTGCCAACTATTTAAATACTTCCATTCTATGTCGAAATATGAAGTAGGTTCTCCATAGCTATGGCTTCCTTTTTGCCATAAGAGAAGGTTCAAGTCAGAATACAAATATTCTTCAGAAGGTGGTATCTTATGGAATAAGAGAAATGTCTATTTCTTTGGCATGGATGAAATAATAACTATAAAGATAAAGTAAAAGTTGTCTCCAGAGCCAAGGGAGCAAAAGTTCCACTAAGTAGAGGGAATGCTGGAAATCACCTTGATTACTATCAAAAACTCTACAAATAGAGTTTTTACTATTTTCCTGGCCTAAAGCTCATTAATTTGTTCAACAAATACACCATTGTAAACTGTGTGCAAACCCTCTACTGGTATGATATTACTAGGACATCCACCCTAGTCTCATCATTGTAGAGTATGACCTTAGTATGCACAAAATTCTGTATTCACTTCCAAAACATATATATGTAACAAACACATATATTCATGTAGGCACTTATGGCATTTACAATCTGAGGAAAGACTTAGTGTCATGAAGTAAATAAAGTAGCATAAGATACAGATAGAGTGTGACATGGCCACTCTTCTATTGCTGTGAAGAAACATCATGATTATGGCAAGTCTTATAAAAACAAAGCATTTAATCGGAGGTTTGCTTATAATCTTAGAAAATTAGTCCAAGATCATCACAGTGGAAAGCAGACAGGTATGGCATTGTAGCAATAGTTGAGAACTTTACAGCTTGATCTGCAGACATCAAGTAGAAAGAGGCACTGGGCCTGGCGCCGGCTTTTTAAACCTCAAAACGTACC